>NW_026057586.1:81904283-81937918 GCF_023721935.1 Panthera uncia
GGAATGCAAATTGGTGCAGCCACTCTGGAAAACAGTGTGGAGGTTCCTCAGAAAATTCAAAATAGACCTACCCTATGACCCCGCAATAGCACTGCTAGGAATTTACCCAAGGGATACAGGAGTACTGATGCACAGGGGCACTTGTACCCCAATGTTTATAGCAGCACTCTCAACAATAGCCAAATTATGGAAAGAGCCTAAATGTCCATCAACTGATGAATGGATAAAGAAATTGTGGTTTAAATGCACAATGGAGTACTATGTGGCAATGAGAAAGAATGAAATATGGCCCTTTGTAGCAACCTGGATGGAACTGGAGAGTGTGATGCTAAGTGAAATAAGCCATAGAGAGAAAGACAGATACCATATGTTTTCACTCTTATGTGGATCCTGAGAAACTTAACAGAAACCCATGGGGGAGGGGAAGGAAAAAAAAAAGAGGTTAGAGTAGGAGAGAGCCAAAGCATAAGAGACTCTTAAAAACTGAGAACAAACTGAGGGTTGAGCGGGGGAGGGTGGGTGATGGGTATTGAGGAGGGCACCTTTTGGGATGAGCACTGGGTGTTGTATGGAAACCATTTTGACAATAAATTTCATATATTGAAAAAAATAGTCTATTTCTTAGTTTCTCTCTCTCTCTCTCTCTCTCCCTCTCCCTCCTTCCCCCCCCCTCCCTTTCTCTTTCTTTTTCCTTTCCCTTTCCCTCTCCCCCTCTTTGCCTTTTTGTTTTGATCTCATATGGTATTTGTCTTTCTCTGACTGACTTATTTCACTTAGCATAGTAGTCTCTAGATCCATCCATGTCATTACAAATGACAAGATTTCGGGTTTTTTTTATGGTTCCATTGTATATAATGGATACCTATTGCTTCTTAAAACTTGTTTCCTTGACATGGAATTGTCAGTCTCTTTAAGTGGCAACAAGAGGAGAGAGAAGACAAGGGAATCAGATCGCGTTTCAAACTTTACTGCCAATGTTGGAGAGCCATGTAATTAGAGGATACTACTCCCTACTATAGACCACCACTTCTCTCACATGTTCACCTTAGTAATGGTGGGAAAGTTCTGGGGATTTTTCTCTACAGATTAAAAAAAAATTTTTTTTTACTGTTTATTTATTTTTGAGAGAGAGAGAGAGAGCAAGCAGGGGAGGGGCAGAGAGAGAGAGACACACACACAGAATCCGAAGCACACCCCAGGCTCTGAGCCTGTCAGACAGAGCCTGATGTGGGGGCTCGAACTCCTGAACCACGAGATCATGACCTGAGGAGCCAAAGTTGGACGTTTAGCTGCCTGAGCCATACAGGTGCCCCTCTACAGATTTTTTCTAAAAGATAAACTTGCATGTATCTATGGCCTTGGAAGGAACTCAGTTATTAGATGAAAATTTTTTGAGTGTTTATGATGTGCCAGTCATTATACCATAATCTGGAGCACACATCCTTTAAAGTTTGATCATGAGAATCCAGAAATTCCGTCACATCTTCAGGCTCCGCTTCTAGTTCTTTTGCAGTACACATCTGCAGTACTTCCTCCACTGCAGTCTTAAACACCTCAAAGCTGTACATGAGGGTTGGAATCAGCTTCTTCCAAACTCCTGTTAACTTGATATTTTGACCTCTTCCCATGCATCACAGATGTTTTTAATGTTACCTAGAATGGTGGATCCTTTCCAAAGGGTTTCATTGTACTTTGCCCAGATCTGACAGAGAAGTCACCAACTGTGGCAGCTATAACTTTATGAAATATATTTCTTAAATAATAAAACTTAAAAGTCTAAGTTACTCCTTGATTCACAGGCTGCAGAATGGATATTGTGTTACGAGGCATGAAAACAGTGTTAGTTTCATCGTACATTCCTATCAGAACTCTTGAGTGACCCAGTACATTGTCAATGAGCAGTAATATTTTGAAAGGAGTCTTATTTTTCTGAGCAGCAGGTCTCAGCCTCAGCAGTGGGCCCAAAATATGCAGTAAACCATGTTGTAAACAGATGTGCTGTCATCTAGGCTCTGTTTTTCCATTTCTAGAGCACAAGAGAGCAGATTTAGCATGATTCTTCAGGGTCGTAGGATTTTTTCTGAATGATAAATAAGCGTTGGCTTCAACTTAAAGTCACCAGCTGCTTTAGCCCTTAGCAAGAAAGTTAACCTGTCCTTCAAAGCTTTAAAGCCAGGGATTGACTTCTTCTCTCTATGAAAGTCCTAGATGGCATCTTCTTCCAATATAAGGCTATTTCATCTATATTGAAAATTTGTAATTTAGTATAGCCACCTTTATTAATTATCCTAGCTGGATCTTATGGATAACATGCCACAGCTTATAATCAGCACTTACTGTTTCACCTTGCACTTTTATGTTCTGGAGGTGGCTTCTTTTGCTGGCTTTAAAGTTTTCTGCTATAGCTTCTTCACCTCTCTCAGCCTTCATAGAATTGAAGAGAGTTAGGGCCTTGCTGCAGATGAGGTTTTATCATACGGCATTGTTGTGGTTGGTTTAATCTTCTGTCTAGATCACTGAAACTCTTTCTGTATTAGCAATAAGATTGTTTCACTTTCTTATCATTTGTGTGTTCACTGGTATAGCACTTCTAATTTCCTTCAAGATTTTTTCCTTTTCATTCACAACTTGGCTAATTGGTATGAGAGGCTAGCTTTTGGCCTGTCTTGGCTTTCGCCATGCCTTCCTCACTAAGCTTAATCATTTCTAGCTTTTGGTTTAAAGTAAGAGACGTACTACTCTTTCTTTCAGTTGAACACTTAGAGGCCATTGTAGGGTTATTGATAGGCCTAATTTCAAAATTGTTGTGTCTCAGAGAATAGGGAGGACTAAGGAAAGGGAGAGAGACCAGGGAATTGCCAGTTGCTACAGCAGTCAGCATACAGAGTTTATCAATTAAGTTCACTATCTTATATGGGTATGTTTTTTGGGGCCCCAAAACAATTGCAGTAGTAACATCAAAAATCATAGATCACCATAACAAATATGGTAATAATGAACAAGTTTGAAATCGTGAGAGAATTACCAGAATAAAATGGAGACACATGAAGTACACAAATGATATTGGAAAAATGGTGTCAATAGACTTGCTTGACACAGGGTTTCCACAAACCTTCAATTTTTAAAAGATGCAATATTTGTAAAGAGCTGTAAACTAAAGCACAATAAAATGAGGTATACCTATATTTTTAATTATATTTAATATTTATTACTTTATATCTAAATAGCCACATGCATACAGTAACTCTTCTGTTGGACAGTGCAAATCTAGATAATGACTTTATGGTTAGCCATAAAGATGGAGACCTGGCATTTTACTGTGATCCTGTGCAGGCTGTTTTTATGTGAACTCTTACATCAGTCACCCAAATTCTTGCCACTGATCTGTTTTGTAACACTGAGACTGCATCCCAAATTTTTGTGACTCACTGATGTCTGTTGCCTTCTGTTATTTTTAAAAATAGCTTCTCTGTTAGTATTATTTAAATGTTACTGTAGGGCTTTGCAAACTCCTGTAAATAATGACTATTTTTTGAATGCTTAAACTATGTGCTGTGGACTACAAAAAGTACTTTATATGTATTATTTAATGTAATTTTTATAGTAATTCTGTAAAGGTAGAAATTTTCATTTTTGTTTTATATATGAGGAAACTGAGGCTTAGAGAGGTGTGGGTAAAGTGTTAAGAAAAATTCCTTTCTCTGTCTCTGGGGTCAAATTTGACTTTGGATTAACTTTCTACTCTATTCTTATGGAACATCAGTTGTGTTACCAGGCAACACTGCTTATAGTAAAAAATGACCTTTGATAGATGAAATATACCTAAACTAGGAAGAGTGTAAATAAAGTGTAAATACTTGTTTGGAAGTTATACTTCTATGCTTCTCTGGATATGGTGAATCTTGGAATTAGGCATGTTCCTAATAGAGATAATGGAAGCTAAATTAATGGACTGTATTTGTTCCTGCTTGGGACATAAGCCAAGGTGGCTGTCACATTTTGATAATGACAATGTAATCATGTCCCCGCATACTTAAGCTGTTACTTTTGAGAAGTCTGTGACTAGTTCTTGAAGTGCAGGGAACTTTTAATGGAGAGAAATGCCTGATGCTGCCCTGTTGGTACACTGTCTCCTGGTCTGTACCCTTTCAGTGCAAAACATGGCTTAGAGTAATCATGTGAGTTTGATTGGTTGAGCTTGGTGGGCTTTGCAAGAGATCAAGTAATTTGATCCACAAAATAAGTAAATGGGAAATTTCCAGAAGAAATACAAAGGCCAATAAATGAACATGTGCTCAATAATTAAAGTCTAAATTAAAATAATAAGAAGGCAAAAATTTAAAAGATAATACGAGTTGTTGACAATGTGAAAAAAAACAGGCATAGTTGCTGGTAATATCAACTGGCAAAAAATTTTGGTAGGCAATTTGGCAGTATCTCTCAAAATGATAAATTTTTGGAGCACCTGGCTGGCTCAGTCAGTTGAGCATCCGACTTTGGCTCAGGTCATGATCTTGAAGTTCATGAGTTCAAACCCCACCTCCTGCTCACTGCTATCAGCAAAGAGCCAACTTCGAATCCTCTGTCTCCCTGTCTCTGCCCCTCCTATACTTGCACGCTCTCAAAAATAAATAAGCATTTTTTAAAAAAATAATAAGTTTTCATATCTTGTAGCGGTTTTACTTCCAGGAATCTGTTCTACAGAAATATGTGCACATCTGGGCAAAGAATTGCAAGGATGTTTATATATCATTTTTTTTTAATAGCAGAAAGTTGGAACTCAAATATCTGCCAGTTAAGGAATAATTAAATAAATAATGGTGCATGCAAATAGTGGGAAAGTATCCATTCTTTCAAAGTAATGATCCCCAAGGGTATAAGTATTGAACATTGAGAGCTGTTTATATTATATGCAGGAAAGCTATTTGATACTATGTGTTCCTTGAAGGAAGAACAGACCAAAAACTATGAAGTATTACTGGCCAGAACAAAACAAAAAAGACAAAACCTGAGTTTGATCTAATGAGGTGGTGATATATATCTAACCATCAATATACAGGAAATACAGAGACAGAAAAATATGATAAACTGTACGATACAGATGGAATCAGAAAAATCCATAATGTGGAAGATTATGGGATTAAAAAAATATGACTTCTGTAAATAAATAATTAAAAAAATCCAAAAAGATGGAAGGGGAAACTGACAGTTAAAAGAGATTTAAGGGGCTCCTGGATGGCTCAGTTGTTTAAGTGTCCAGCTCTTGATTTTGGTTCAGATCATGATCTCCCGGTTCGTGAGTTTGAGTCTTGCATCCGGCTCTGTGCTGACAGTGCAGAGCCTGCTTGGGATTCTCTCCCTCTCTCTCTGACCCTCCCCTGCTTGTGCTCTGCTCTGTCTCTCTCTCAAAATAAATAAATGAATTTTAAAAAGAGAGCGATTTAAAAATACGTATATTGCAAAGGCAGGACTTCTGGAAAGGTGAAGTTGAAACACCCTCTGCCCAGTGAAACAGCTATTTAAGTCTGAAAATTGTTAAAAAACAACCATGTAAAGTCCCTGGAAATTGTCCTATGGACATATAACAAATAGACAAATATTCAAGAAAATTTACTAAGTCTTAATAAGAACAGTGAGTCATTGGCATTTGACACATGACTTGTTTCCATCCTCCTCTCAGATTTGTGTGATGAAAGCTCTACTCTAGGTGTTTTATTGTGAGTGGGTGTGGCCAAGAAGGTGGAAGCTCGCTTCCCACCCAGCTCCTGGTGTGGGGCTACAGTTTCTTTCCAGGAGGGGCATGGGAAGACTGCCAACATCTTTCATCCTTTCCAGCCCAGTGCTCTGTTTCAGACAAGTGCAGCTAAGAGAACAGAGGCTTCTTTTTCCTACTCAGCCACTAATAATAGAGCAAAGGTTCTGCCTCAGATGCAACATTTATACTAACTTAATTCCAGTGAGATTAGTCCTATATAGTTCCACCCACTCTCCTTTTCCTTTTTGTGCTATTTTTTACACATACTACATCTCTATATATTAGAACCTAACAATGCATTGTTACAATTAATGTTTCTGTAATGTCTTAATGAAAGCTAAGAGAAGAAACGGGGAAACAAACATTTCTAGAGTTATATTAACCTACCATTTCGGTTCCGTTTATTAACCTTCTTACCATTTGCGGTTCTGTTTATTCATATGATTTAAGTTACCACCTATTAAAATTTTCTTACTGCAGTATAGCCTTATTCCCACCCTATCCTTTGTACTATTGCCAAGTATAATAAAGTAAAAAAATCGTAAAAAAAAAAAAAAAGATTCTCTCTCCCTTGCCCCTTTACCCCACTCGCACACACACTCTAAAATTAAAATAATTATGTAAAAAAACTAGTTTCTCTTGCCTGTGTTGGGCTCTGTGCTGACAGCATGGGGCGTGCTTGGGATTCTCTCTCTCCCTTGCTCTATTCCTCTCTCTCTCTCAAAAATAAATAAACATTAAAAAAACTACAAAGTTTTATTAAGACAGTGTAGTACTGGTATAAAGATTGACATATATGTCAGTGGAATAGAGCTGAGAGTCCAGAAATAAACCTTAACACTTTGGAACAATTGATTTTTGACAAAGTGGCTAAAACAATTCAATGGGGAACCATAGCCCTTTTATTAAATTGTGTTTAGTCAACTGGATATCTACATGCAAAAGATTGAATTTACCTTAGAGTATACAGAAGAATTAACTCAAAGTGGATTACAGGCCTAAAATGTAGGAGCTAAAACAATAAAACCCTTAGAGAAAACATAGAAGTAAATTTTTGTGGTCTTGGATTAGGCCATGATTTCTTAGATATTATACTAAAAACACAATAAAAGAAGGCTGATAAGTTGGACTTTATAAAAAGTAAAACCTTTGTGCTTCAAATAACATGATTAAGAAATGAATGAAAAGTCAGCTCACAAACCAAGAGAAGATATTTGCAAATTGTATGTGTGATAAGGGACTTGTATATACAATATATAAAGAATTCTTGTAATTCAATAAAAAAAACCTAATTTTTAAAAAAATTTTTTTAACGTTTATTTATTTTTGAGACAGAGAGAGACAGAGCATGAACGGGGGAGGGTCAGAGAGAGGGAGACACAGAATCCAAAACAGGCTCCAGGCTCTGAGCTGTCAGCACAGAGCCTGACGCGGGGCTCGAACTCACGGACTGCGAGATCATGACCTGAGCCGAAGTCGACCGCTTAACCGACTGAGCCACCCAGGCGCCCCAAACATAATTTTTAAAATGGGCAAATGATTTGATAGAGACATTTCTCTGAAGAAGATAAGATGGCTGATAAGCACATAAAAAGATGTTCAATGTGATACAACAGAGAAGATGTAACAGTTTTACAGTAATTAACTTCAAATATTTGAAGGCTCATCTTACATTCATGCATATAATTAAGTCCAGTGGTTAGAAATTACTTGTGTCTTAGTTCAATAAAAGGAGGATATTCTGACAGTTATTTTTCCTTTTGAGGAAATAGGAAACTATTTGTCCAAAGGGTTTTAGGACCAATTCCCTCTCGGTTGGAAGCATAGGATTATGTATTAGGGTTACTCGTTGTAACAAAGAGAAAGAGACTCTGGCTATCTTAAAGAGAGAATTTACTGGAAAGATGCAAATTGGAATACAGAATCTAAGGAACACTATAGAACCTGGCACAGGAGGGGCAGAAACAGGATAGTTTCAGGGATGTAGGTAGCCTAAATTAATTCACAGTTTCTTCAGGTTACCCTAGCTGAAATAAATGGGCGTTGCCTGTGCCCATGCTCCTCAAGATTGAGAAGTCCTAGGAGAAAGATTCCAGTTTGTTTGGTTGTTTATTTAAATGTTTATTTATTTTTGAGAGAGAGACAGAGTGTGAGCGAGGGAGGGGCAGAGAGAGAGGGAGACACAGAATCTGAAGCAGGCTCCAGGCTCCGAGCTGTCAGCACAGAGCCCAATGCAGGGCTCGGACTCACGAACCATAAGACCATGACCTGAGCCCAAGTCAGATGCTTAACCAACTGAGCCACCCAGGTGCCCCTCTAATTGGTCTGTTTAGGTTTTGAGTCCATCCTTGACTTAGGGAACTAAGGGATAGGCTTGGTGACAGGCTCACCAAGACTACACATAATCTAGGTGACATAATTCCACATAATGAAATTGACATGCTGTTATTGCAAGAAAGGGGAAATGGTATTTGGCAGACAAAAAACCCACACAAAAAACCCAAAGTCCATTTTAGAATGGATAACTTCCTATTTTTTAAATATTAGATATGAAAAAGGAGACTATTAACTGTCATATGCAGTGTGATGGCATTTCCCCCCATATTTTTTATTGTAGAAAACTATGTAAAATTTACCACCACAACCATTTTTAAGTGTACAGCTCAGTGGTGTCAAATACATTAATAATGTTGTACAACCACCATCACCACCCATCTCCATAACTCTTTTCATCTTTTTTCATCTTGTAAAACTGAAACTGTGTACCCATTAAGCATTAACTCTGCATTTTCCTTTCTTCAGCCTCTGGCAGCCACTACTATTCTACTTTCTGTCTCTGTGATTGTGAATACTCTGCATACCTCATATAAGTGGAATCATGTAGTATTTGTCTTTTTGTGACTGGCTTATTTCACTTAGTCTAATGTCTCCAAGGCTCATCCATGATGTAGCATATTGCAGAATTTCCTTCCTTTTTTAAGGCCGAAAAATATTCCAGTGTGTGTGTGTGTGTGTGTGTGTGTGTGTGTGTGTACCACATTTTGCTTATCTATTCATCCATTGATGGACACTTGGGTTGCTTCCATGTTTTAGTTCTTGTGAATAATGCTGCTCTGAATGTGACTGTACAGGTACCTCTTTGAGTCACTGCTTTCAATACTTTTCTGTATATATCCAGAAATGGAATTGTGTATGTATCCAGGAACACTTTCACACCTGCCTGCCCACAGGGCTGAGGTTTGTGGATGGATTGCTGTTATTGTGGTAGGAGCTGAAAATGATGGAAACAAACCACAATTTGCCATCCATGCCTTCCCTGGAAAGCGGCAAGGCTTCAGTAGGTTCCAGTGTTTCAAAGTAGTTGTATCGGACAGATTCTGCCAGTGCAATTATTGTTTAGGTGGGATGACAGATTCCTGGTGCTTCCTATTCCACCATCTTCTCTGAATCCTCCCTAGGATGGCAATTATTTAAAAATGTGTATGCATGTGAGCACTCGCTTCAGTAGCACATACACTAAAAATGTGTATGCATGTGGACAAGGATTGGAAAATAAGATGAAAAAGAACATAGTTTACTTAGGAGTTTAAGATTTGGATACAGGGAGTTGTGCAGGGGGAAGCTTTATTTAATAATGTTTCTTTGCCTTACAGCTTTGAAACTTTGAAATATACATAAGAAAGTGCATAACAGAGTACAAGTTAACTGATAATTGTGAAATAGTATTTATGTAGCTGCCATACAGGTCAAGAAATATAACATTGACTACACCTCGAAAGCTTTCTTTGTGCTCCTTTGCACAAAGGAGCCAAGTAACAAACCAGGGACAGATGGTTCCCTCTTTCCAGAAGTAACCCAAACCCACTACCCTGATGTGATGATATCCTTACTTTCTTTGTGTTTTTACCTTCTGTGTTTGCATCTCTAAAATATATAGTTTAATTTTGTCTATTTTTAAGCTTAATATAAATGGAATTATACTATTTATATTCTTTTGTCTTGATTCTGTTATATGCAGCATCATATTTGTGTAATTCATGTTGTATGTAGCTCTAGTTTTATTACTAATTTCCATTGTTATATTCCTTAGTCTGACTCTATCATAAGTTATTTGTGCATTCTACTTAGGATGGACATTTGTGTTGTTGTTTTTTTAATTAGTTTTTCTTTTTCACTTCGTTAATATGGTTAATTAGACTGATTGATTTTCAAATGTTAAAGCAACCTTGTATTCCTGGGATAAACCCTACTTGATCTTGACGTTTTGTTCTTTTTTTATGTTGTTGGATGTGAGTTGTTAAAATTTTATAAAGAATTTTTTTACATCAGTATTCATGATAAATATTAGTCTAGTTTTCCTTGTTTGACAAGTCTTTGGTTTTCTTATCAGTGTATTTGTGGCCTTTTAGAATGAGTTTGGAAGCATTTCTTTCTCTTCAATTTTCTGGAAGTGTTTGAATAGGATTGTTATTATTTCTTTCTTCCTTGAATATTTGGTAGAATTCACTAGTGAAGCCATCTGGAACTTGAGTTTATTTTGTGGGAATTTTATACCAAGAATTTAATTTCTATATTAAATATAGAGCTATTCTTGGTTATCTATTTCTTCTTGATTAAAATTTAGTAGTTTGCATCTTTCAAGGAATTGCAAGTTCTTTCAATGAACTTCTGTTTCATCTGAGTTGTAGAATTTATTAGCATAAAGTTGTTAATTACATTCCCGTATCATTTTTAAAAAATTTATTTCTTTATTCTGAGATAGAGAGGGAGAGAGAAGGGCAGAAAGAGAGAATCCCAAGCAGGCTCTGCGCTGTCAGGACAGAGTCCAGTGTGGGGCTGGATCTCACGAACTGTGAGATCATGACCTGAGCCACAATCAAGAGTTGGTTGATTAACTGACTGAGCCCCCAGTTGATTAACTGACTGAGATATGTAACTTACACATTTAACGTGTGCAATTCAGTGGCTTTTAGTATATTCACAGAGTTGTGAAACTATCATCACAATTAATTTTTGTATATTTTTATTACCTCAAAACCCCACACTTCTTATTCATCACCATTCAGTCCTCTTGTTCTTCCAGCAGTAGTTAACCACTACTATACTTCCTGTCTTTAAAATTTTGCCTATCCTGGACATTTCATGTAAATGGAATCATACATTTCATATAAATGAAGTCCTACAATATGTGGTCCTTTGTGACTGACTTCTTTCACTGAGAATAATGTCCTCAAGGTTCATAATATTTCAATATTCAAAGTTCGTAATGTGTGTTGCGGCATGTATTAATACTTAATTCCTTTTTATTGCTGGATAATCCCTTGAATGGTGATGGACTTTTGAGTTGTTTGCACTTTTTGGCTGTTATAAACAGTGCTGCTCTGAATGTTTGTGTATAAGTTTTTGTGTGGACATGTTTTCATTTCTCTTGGATATATACCTAAGAGTGCATTTGCAAGGTCATATGGTAACTCTGTGTTGAACCTTTTGAGGAACTGCCAATTTTCCAAAGTGACCAATTGTCTTATATCCTGATCAGTAGTGTATGAGAGTTCCAATGACTCCATCCTTGCCAACTCTTGTTATTACATCTGTCTTTCTGATTATACCCATTCTAGTAGGTGTGAAGTAGTAACTTACTGTTATTTCATTGATTGACTTTGAATTTCAATTTATCCTTCATTACTCAGACTAACTAACTTGTTCCTTATGTATTCCTTTTTATTTATTGATGTGTTCAGTTGGTAGTGCTTTGTATCTATGTTCATACTGCTCTGTAGTTTTCTTTCTTTGTCTTTGATACTATCTCTGTTAGGTTTTCTAATCAGGATAATTCTCTGTTCATGAAGATAAGCTGTGTAGTGTTGCCTCCTCTTTTTCTCTTCTGAAAGCATTTATGCAATACTTTGTAATTTCTTCCTGAAATGTTTGCTATAGTTTACCAGTGAAGCTATCTGCACCTGGGCCTTTCTTTGTGGAAAGATGTTTACTTATGAAAAGTGTATTATTTCCTCTTGTGTAATTTTTTGTAATTTGTTTTATTTAAGATATTTTCCAGTTTCATTTACAATGTAGAATTTACTGGCATAAACTTATTAATAACATTACAAAAATTTTAATGTCTTTAGGATCTGTGGTGGTAGCTTCTTTATCATTCTTAATATTGGTAATCCAATTCTACTGTATTTCTTTCTTGATCTTAGTTTAAATGATTACCAGTTTTACTGATATTTCTAAAGAACCATGTTTTGGTTTCACCGATTATTGCAGTTGTTTATTTATTTATTTATTTTTTTTAATTTTTTTTTTCAACGTTTTTTTATTTTTATTTTTGGGACAGAGAGAGACAGAGCATGAACGGGGGAGGGGCAGAGAGAGAGGGAGACACAGAATCGGAAACAGGCTCCAGGCTCCGAGCCATCAGCCCAGAGCCTGACGCGGGGCTCGAACTCACGGACCGCGAGATCGTGACCTGGCTGAAGTCGGACGCTTAACCAACTGCGCCACCCAGGCGCCCCGTTTATTTTCTATTTTATTGATTCCCACTCTGTTATTTTCTTTCTACTTAATTTGGGTTCTTTTATTTTAGTTTCTTAAGGTGGAAACTTAGAATATTGATTTTAAACCCTTTAAAATTTTTTATGTAAACATTTAAAGTTACAATTTTCCCTGTAAACATTATGATAGCTGCATCTCACAAATTTTGGTGTCTAGTACTTTCATTTTTATTCAACTCAAAATATTTTCTGATTTATCTTATAATTTCCTCTTTGATCCATGGGTTATTTAGAAGAGTGTTTGTAGCCTCCAAATATTTGTTGATTTTCCAGATTTATTTTTGTTACTAATTTGTAATATAATTTTATTCTCAGAGAACATAAATTATAAAATTTTAATCCTAAATTCATTGAGAATTGTTTTGTGGCCTGATATGTGATCCATCTTGTAAAGTGTTCCATGTATACTTGAAAAGAATGTGTAATCTGATTATGTAATGTTATTTAACCTACAGATTTTATTCATTGCCTCCTGATTACCGCCCCCCCCCATTAATGTCTTTTTTGGTCCAGGATCCCATCCAGAACCTCACATTACGTTTAGTTTTCATATTTCCTTAATCTCATTTAATCTGGGACAGTTCCTCAGTTTTTCTTCTTAACATTGATGTTTTTTAAAAAAATATTTTTGATGTTTATTTTTGAGAGAGATACACACAGAGTGTGAGTGGGGTAGGGGCAGAGAATGAGCGTGACACAGAATCTGAGGCAGGCTCCAGACTCTGAGCTGTCATCACAGAACCCAACGTGGGGCTTGAACTCATGAACCATGAGATCATGACCTGAGCTGAAGTCAGATGCTTAGCTGACTGAACCACCCAGAGCCCCTAATATTGATGTTTTTTGAAGAGTACTAGCAGGTTACTCTATAGTGTCATTCAATTTGGTTTGTCTAACTTGCTCATGTTTAAATTCAGTTTATACATTTTAGCAAGAATATCATAGAATATCACAGAAGTAGCATCACATGCTTCTCAGGACATCATCTCAGGAGGCATGTTTTATGAATACATCTCATTGCTGGTATTGTTAATTTTGATCACTTGGTTCAGTTGATTTCTGTCAGGTCTCTATTTTTCTCTCTCTTTTTTTGTCACCTTTAATCAAAAGTCGTGTGTGTGTAATCACATTTTCTTTTTTTATCCATTGACACATATTTAAGTTGTTTCCATATCTTGGCTATTGGGAATAGTGCTACAGTGCCAGTATCTCTTTGGGATCGTTGTTTTCTTTCCTTTGCATATATTCCCAGAAGTGAGATTGCTGATCATATGGTAACTCTCCATGTCATTATTCATAGTGGCTGTACGTTTCCTCCAATAGTATATATAAGGATTCCCTTTTCTCCACATCCTTGCCAATACTTGTTATCTTTGACTTTTTTTTTTTTTTTTTTTTTGAAGGAGAGAGAGAGAGAGACAGAGCATGAGCGGGGGAGGAGTAGAGAGAGAGGGAGACACAGAATCCGAAGCAGGCTCCAGGCTCTGAGCTGTCAGCACAGAGCCCAATGTGGGGCTCGAACTCACGAACCGTGAGATCATGACCTGAGCCAAAGTCGGACGCTTAACCGACGGAGCCACCCAGGCGCCCCTCTTTGACTTTTTTATAGTAGCCATTCTAACAGGTATGAGGTGATGTCTGTGGTTTTATTTGCATTTCCATGATGATTAGTGAGGTTGAGTACTTTTTCATACACCTGGTAGCCATTTGTATGCCTGCTTTGGAAAAATGTCTGTTTAGGTCCTTTGCCCATTTTTAAATCAGGTTATGTTATGTTATGTTGTTATGTTATTTTATGTTGTTATGTTATTTTATGTTGTTATGTTATTGTTGTTGTGTTGTATGAGTTCTTACATATTTTGGATGTTAACCCCTTATTAGATACAGGTTTTGCAAATATTTAATTCCATTATTTAGGTTGCTTTTTTATTTTGTTGGTTTCCTTTGTTGTGCAGAAGCTTTTTAGTTTGATGTAGTCTCACTTGTTTATCTTTGTTTTATTGCCTGTGCTTCCAGTGTCATATGCAAAATTCGTTGCCAAAACTAATCTCAAACATTTTCCCTTGTGTTTTCTTCTGGGAGCTTAGAGTTTTAGGTCATACATTTAAGTCTTTAATCCATTTTGAGTTGACTTTTGTGTATAGTATAAGGATCCAATTTCTTTTTTTTTTTTTTTTTTTTAATGTGGATATCTCGTTTTGCCATCACCCTATATTGAAGAGATTATCTTTTCTCCACTGTTTCCTTTGTCAAAGATTAGTTGACTATGTATGGTTAAGTTTATTTCTGGATTCTCAATTCTGGTTTTTTTGTCTTATATGTCTTTTTTTTTTTAACGTATATTTATTATTGAGAGACAGACACACACAGAGCGTGAGCAGGGGAGGGGCAGAGAGAGGGGGAGACATAGAATCTGAAGTAGGCTCCAGGCTCTGAGCTGTCAGCACAGAGCTCGATGCGGGGCTCGAACTCACAAACTGCGAGATCATGATCTGAGCTGAAGTCGGTTGCTTAACCAGCTGAGCCACTCAGGCCCCCCTTATATGTCTGTTTTTATTCCATATTATTTTGCTTACTATACCATACTATAGCAATTGCAATAAGCGTTATTTTGCTTACCATACCATATTATTTTGCCTACTATAGCTTTGTGACATAATATGAAATCAAGAAATGTGATGCATCCATTTTTGTTCTTGCTTGAGATTGCTGTTGCTGTTCAAGGACTTTTGTGTTTCCATTTTTCTCAAAAAAAAAAAAAAATGCCATTGGAAGGGCGCCTGGGTGGCTTAGTCGGTTTAGTATCCAAAACTCTGGATTTTGACTCAGGTCATGATCCCAAGGTCATGGGATCGAGCTCTGCATTAGGCTCTGCACTGAGCACAGAGTCTGCTTAAGATTCTCTCTCTCTCTCTCTCTCTCCTTCTGCCCCTCTTCCCAGCTTGTGCTCTCTCTCTAAAAAAAAAAAAAAAAAAAATGCCATTGGAATTTTGATAGGGATTGGACCTGTAGTTTGTTTTGGGTAGTATGGACATTTGAACAACCTTAATTCTTCCAATCCATGAACACAGGATATCTTTCCATTTATGTGTGTCTTCAGTTTATTTAATCAATGTTTTGAAGTTTTTGGTGCACAGATCTTTCATCTCCTTGGGTAAATTTATTCCTTTATTATTATTATTATTTTAATAGCAATTTCTTTTTTTAATATTTCTTTTAATTTTGAGAGAGAGAGTGGGAGACAAAGGATCTGAAGCAGGCTTTAGGCTGATAGCAGAGTCCAGCATGGGGCTCGAACTCACAAATAGATCATGACTTGAACC
Source organism: Panthera uncia (assembly GCF_023721935.1). Taxonomy (NCBI): domain Eukaryota; kingdom Metazoa; phylum Chordata; class Mammalia; order Carnivora; family Felidae; genus Panthera; species Panthera uncia. The sequence goes on from NW_026057586.1 coordinate 81,919,919, forward strand.
AAAGTCAGATGCTTAACCAAATGAGCCACCCAGGTGCCCCTAACTATTTTATTATTTTTGATGCTGTTGTAAATTAGGTTGTTTTTTAAACTTCTTTTCATATAGTTTGTTGTTTGTATTTAGAAACACAGCTGATTTTTGTAGGTTGGTTTTGTATCCTGTAGCTTTACTGAATTTGTTTATTCTAAAAGTTTTTTATGGAGTTCTTGACATTTTGTATGTAAGAGATCATGTCATCTGCAAACGGAGACAATTTTACTTCTTCCTTTCCAATTTGGATGTCTTTTATTTCTTTTTCTTGCCTAACTGCTCTGGCTAGGACTTCCAGTGCAGTGTTGAATAGGAGTGGCAAGAGGCAACATCCTTGTCTTATTCCAATTTTAGAAGAAAAGCTTTCAGATTTTCACTGCTAAGTAATGATGTTAGCTGTGGGCTTGTCATATATGGTTTTTATTGTTTTGAAGTACATTTCTTTTATATCTAATTTGTTGAGAGTTTTTATTATGAAAGGATGCTGAATTCTGTTAAATGTTTTTAATGTAGTTGTTGAGGCGATCATGTGATTACTTTGTTCTGTTTATGTACTTGTTATAACTTTGTTAAATTTGTTAAGCGGAGCACAGTCAAGTGTACATCCCTCTTTAAGGGGCCACATGGCAAGGTCAAGGACAGACTGTAGACAGAGAGGCAGGATCTGGGTCTGTGGGTGGAATGCTTTGGGGTGCCTAGGCTAGGGCCAGATCAACCAATTCAAACCAAAGGAGCAGAATTTTCATAAGCCCATGGAGGTATTATCCAAGGAGCACATAAAGCACACTGGTGCTGGGAGGCAGGGGATACTGTTGGTCACAAGGGCTACTGGGGAGATCATATCAGGAACTTACATTTACTGTTACTCTGTGCACTACTGTCAAGGACATGCACTCACCTGAGGGGGCTAGTGTCAGTTTAAGGATATTGCAGATGCATTGGTTCAACAAAATGGAGGCCAAGGCAGCAGTGCCATGGAGTAGCTTAGGCAAGCTCTCAGCAGTGGTGTATCACATTTATTGATTTGCATATGTTGAAACATCCTTGCATTCCAGGAATAAATCCCACATGGTAATGGCATATGATCCTTTTAATGTTCTGTTGAATTTTGTTTGCTGGTATTTTGTTGAAGATTTTTGCATCTCTGTTCATCAGGGATATTGGCCTGGGATTTTCTTCTCTAGTAGTGTTTTTGTCTGGCTTTCAACAGGATAATATTGGCCTCCTAAAAGTATTCCATCCTCTTGAAATTTTTTGGAAGAGTTTGAGAAGATTTCACATTATTTTCTTTTCAAATGTTTGGTAGAATTCAACAGTGAAACTGAATGGTCTTGAACTTTTCTTTGTTGGGAGGTTGATAGTTACGGATTCTGTGTCTTACTCATTATTGTTCTGTTCAGGTTCAGTCATGATAATTTGTATATTTCTAGGAATTTATCCATTTCTTCTATGCTATTCAATTTGTAGGTGTATAATTGTTTATAATAGCCTTTTAGGATCTTTTGTATTTCTGTGGTATTGGTTGTAATGTCTTTCCTTTCTTTTTCTTTTTTTGACAGTAAAAAAATGGTAATTAAATGTTATTGGATCAATGATCCTTTTGTCCTATTACCCAGTTCATTATCTGTTAGTAACATTAAAAAATTGAAAGAAAATTTTTTTAATGTTTATTTTTGAGAGAGAGAAAGAGACAGAATCTGAAACAGGCTCCAGGCTCTGAGCTGTCAGCACAGAGCACATGTGGGGCTTGAACTCACGAACTGTGATATCATGACCTGAACCAAAGGTGGATGCTTAACCAACTGAGCCATCCAGGCACCCCTAATTTTTTTTTTTTAATTTTAAAGAGAGAGGGCGAGAAAGCTAGCATGAGTTGGGGAGAGGGGCAGAGGCAGGGAGAAAGAGAGAATCTCAAGCAGTCTCCACACTCAGTGCAGAGCCTGATATGGGGCTTGATCCCACGACCTTAGGACCCTAGCTGAAGTCAAGAGTTGGGCACCCAACCAACTGAGCCACCGAGGCACTCCATGTTAATAATATTTTTATCAAATAATATACAGTTGCCAAAACTTCCATAATATTTTCCAATAAAGCTGATCAAAATCACTGAAGAAAATGTTTTTGACTGTAGTTGACACACAGTGTTACATTGGATTCAGGTATACATCATAGTGACTCAACATCTCTATACATTATGCTGTGCTTACTGTAAGTGTAGCTACTATCTGTCACCATACAATGCTGTTACAATATCATTGACTGTATTTCTTGTACCATGCCTTTTATTCTTGTGTAATGTCTCCTCTTAAGTTTCAGATTTTATTTACTTGAATCTTTTCTCCTTTTGTCTTAGTCAGTCTAGGTAAAAGTTTGTCCATTTTGTTTAGATTCGTAAAAAGCTCAGTTTTGTTGATATTTTTATTGTTTTTCATCCTCTATTTAATTTATTTCTGCTCAAATCTTGTTATTTCCTTCCTTCTACTATTGGGCTTGGTTTGTTCTTTTTCTAGTTTCTTGAGGTGTAAACTTAGGTTGAGATATTCATTTTTCTTTATGTAGGCATTTATTGCTCTAAACTTCTTAGAACTGTTTTTACAGTATCCCATAAGTTTTGATATGTTGTGTTTCTTTTTGCATTGGTCTCAAGATATTTTTAAATTTTTCTTTTGACATTTTCTTTGCTGCATTGGTTGTTCAGTAGTGTGTTGTTTAGTTTCCACATATTTGGGAATTTTACGGTTTCCCTCTTGTTACTGATTTCTAGTTTCATATCATTGTGATTGGAAAAGATACTTGATATGATTTCAGTCTTCTTAAATTTGTTAAGACTTGTTTTGTGACCTAATATTTGATCCATTCTGGAGAATATTCCAAGTGCACTTGAAAAGGATGTATATTCTGCTACTGTTGGATGGAATGTTCTGTGTATGTCTGTTAGGTCCATTTGGACTAAAGTGTAATTCAAGTCCAGTGTTTCCTCATTGATCCTCTGTTTGTATTATCTCTCCATTGTTGAAAGTGGGGTATTGGAGTCCCCTTTATTATTGTATTGGTCCTTATTTCTCCTTTAAGATCTTTTAATAATTGCTTTATATATTTAGGCATTCCTCAATATATTTTGGTAGTTCTTCATTCCTTTCTTCATCTCTTGCTTTCTTCCTTTGTGATTTGATGTTTTTCTTTAGTGTTAGGTTTGGATTCCTTTCTCTATATTTTCTGTGTCTATTCTAGGGTTTGGTTTGTGGTTACCTTAAGATTCATATATAATATCCTATGTATATAGCAGTTTATTTTAAGTTAATAATCACTTAAGTTCAAACACATTCTAAAAGCACTACGTTTTTACTTGCCTCCCTGTTTTATGTATTTGATGTCACATTTTATATCTTTTTATTTTGTGTATCCCTTAACTATTTTAGATATAGTTGATTTTACTGCTTTAGTGTTTTAACCTTCATATTAGGTTTATAAGTGATTGATCCACTACCTTTACTATGTTTGCTTTTAGCAATAAGATTTTTTTCTTTCATAATTTCCTTCCAGTTATGGCCTTTTCTTTTCCCCTTAAAGAAGGTCCTATAACATTTCTTTGAAAGGTTGGTTTAATGGTGATGAACTACTTTTTTTGTGAAATTCTTTATTTTTCAATTCTGAATGATAATCTTGCTAGATGGAGTATTCTTGGTTGTAGTTTTTTTTCCTTTTAGCACTTTGAATATCCATATCATGTCACTCTCTTCTGGCCTACCAAGTTATTGCTTGAAAAGTCAGCTAATAGTCTTATGAGTGGTCCCTTTTATGTAACTAACTAGTTGGTTTTTTCTTACTGCTTTTAAGATTCTGCTTAATTCTCTGTTTAAATTATTATGTGTCTTGATGTGGACTTCTTTGGATTCATTTTGCTTGGGGTGCTCTTTGCTTCCTGGACTTGGATGTTTGTTTCCTTCCTCAGGTGAGGGAAGTCTTTAAGTTTTCTGCTTCTTTCTCTATTTTTCTGAGACCACTATAATGTGAATGTTAGTATACTCAATGTTACCCAGAGGTTCCTTAAACTATCCTCATTTTTCTTTTTCTTTGTAATGTTTTTTAAAACTATCCTCATTTTTCTTTTTTCTTTTTGTTCAGCTAGGATGATTTCTGCTACCCTCTATCAGATTGTTGATACATTCTGCATGTTCTTATCTGCTGTTGATTCCCTCTAGTTTTCATTTCAGTTATTGTATTCTTCATCTTTGATTGTTTTTTTAATATTTTCTATAAATTATCACTGTGTTTATTCTCCCAAGTTCAGTGAGCATCTTAATGACCATTACTTTGAACTTTTTATCATGTGGAGTGCTTACTTCCATTTCATTTAGTTGTTTTGCTGAGGTTTTGTCTTGTTCTTTCATTTAGAACATATTCTTCTGTCTCCTCGTTTTACCTGGTTCTCAGTGTTTGTTTCTCTGTATTGTGTAGACCTGCTGTGCCTCCTGGTCTTGATGCAGTGGCCTTATGTAGAGGGCATCCTTTGGGGCCCAGAAACACATTCCTCTCTGGTCACCGGAACCAGGTGCTCCAGGGATGTCTTTTGTATAGGCTGTATGTGCCCTTCTGTTGTAGCTGGCCCATTACTGCTATGGGTGCATGGTATGCAGGACTGGTCCCTGGCACAACTGGCTTAAAGGCCTGGCTGTGGCCGCTGTGGGTATGCTGGTGGTTGAGGCTAGCCCCAGGTGTAGCTGCATGCAGGGCCCAGCCACAACTGTTGTGAGTAATTGGTAGGTGGAGCCAGTCCCATCCCTGGCAGGAGCTGCTTTGGAGGGGGCACCTGCTATGGCAGGTGGGTTGGGTGGGGCATGTCCACAGGGGAATGTTGAGGTTGGTTGAACAGTGCTTGCAAGGTAGGTGGAGAGTGTCAGAACAGGTGCCCACCGGAGTTGGGCTAGCTAGATTGAAGGAGGGCAAGAATAATGACATTTACCAGCATTTCCGTTCCTAGAGAAAGTTCCTATAGATTCCATCCTTCCATCACCTGCCCTAAAATTAGCCAATAAATCTTCATATATGGCCCAGGTTTTTTTTAAACTGCAGCCCTGGGGTGCTTGGGTGGCTCAGTCAGTTAAGTGTCTGACTCTCTCTCTCTCTTTATTTGAGAGAGCATGAGTGCAAGGTTGGGGGCAGGAGCAGAGAGAGGGGATCCTAAGCAGGCTCCTTGCTCAAAACAGAGCCTGACACAGGGCTCCATCCCACAATACTGGGATCATGACCTAAGCCAAAATCAAGAGTCAGATGCTCAAATGACTGAGCCACCCAGGTGCTCCTAAGCATCTGATTCTTGATCTCAGCTCAGGTCTTGATCTCAGGGCCGTTGAGTTCATGCCTAGCTTTGGGCTCTGCACTGGGGGCTTGTCTTCCTGGTGCTGGTCCCCAGGGCAGGCAGCGCCCAATGTGGTGTTTAAACCCCTTGCTCCTCAGGGAGGACCTCCATGCCTGTGACATCCTCCCTACTGTGGGTCACTATGCTGAGGGTGTGAGTCCTGACCAGTCTGTGTCTCTTCCCCTCCAACTTTTATTGATGTGGCTTTTTCTTTATATCTCCAGGTATGGAAGAACTGTTCTACTAATCTTCAGATTGTTCTCAGACAGTTGCTTTGTATGTAGAGTAGCTTTGGTGTGTCAGTGAGAGGGGAGCTCAGGATCCTCCTATTCTACCATCTCCATCAGGATCCTCTCATGCCCCAAAAAATTTTTAAGCGGTTTATTGAGATGCAGTTCACGTAATATAAAATTGACCATTTTTTAAAATTAATTAATTAATTAATTAATTTTAATGTCTATTTTTGAGAGGGAGGCAGAGCATCAGTGGGGGAGAGACAGAGAGAGAGAGAGGGAGACACAGATTCCAAAGCAGGCTCCAGATTCTGAGCTGTCAGCACAGAGCCCAATGCAGGGCTTGAACCCATGGAGGTAAAAGATCATGACCTGAGCCGAAGTCGAATGCTTAACCGACCGAGCCACCCAGGTGCCCCTAAAATTGACCATTTTAAAGTGAACAGTTCAGTGGTAATAGTACATTCAACAATGTGGTGAAACCCCCATCTTTATATAGTTCCAAAACATCTCTGTCATTCCAGTGTAAAACCCCTTTCTCGTTAAGCAGTTCTCCCCATTTTGCCTATCTGGAAACCACCAATCTGAGTTGAGTCTCTATGGGTATATCTATTCTGGATGCTTTGTATTAATAGAATCATTCAAAATGTGACCTTTTGGGGCACCTGGGTGGCTCAGTCAGTTAAGCGGCTGACTTCGGCTCAGGTCACGATCTCGCGGTCCGTGAGTTCGAGCCCCGCATCGGGCTCTGGGCTGACGGCTCAGAGCCTGGAGCCTGTTTCAGATTCTGTGTCTCCCTCTCTCTGACCCTCCCCCGTTCATGCTCTGTCTCTCTCTGTCTCAAAAATAAATAAACGTTAACAAATAAAAAAATAAAAAACAAACAAAATGTGACCTTTTGTCTGGTTTTATTCACTTAGCATAATGTTTTGAAGGGTCATCCATGCAGCATGTATCAGTCTTTCACTCCTTTTTATGGCTGAATAGTATTTCATTGTATGGATATATCACAGTTTATTTATCCATTCATATGTTTATGGACATTTGGGCTATTTCCACTTTTTGGCTATTCTCAGTGCTTTTATGGTCACAGGTATACAGGTAGTTGTTTATTTGTTTTCAGTTCTTTGAGTTGTGTACCTACGAATGAAATTGCTGAATTGTATGGTAATTCTATGTTTAATTATTTAAGGAAGCACCAAACTATTCCCATTTTTGGTACTCTTAATTTCTTTGTATAGATTCAAATTTCTGTTATCACGTTTTTTCCGGAATGACTTCCTTTAACACTTCTTATAGTAATGGTCTGCTTCAGTGTATTCTCTCAGCTTTTGTCTGTCTGCAGAAGCCCTTAACTTTTGTCTGTGTTTTTTTTTTTTTATTTATTTAAATTTATTTTTTATTTTTTTATTGTTTTAAATTTACATCCAAATTAGTTAGCATATAGTGCAACAATGATTTCAGGAGTAGATTCCTTAGTGCCTCTTACCCATTTAGCCCATCCCCCCTCCCACAACTACTCCAGTAACCCTCCATTTGTTCTCCGTATTCATGAGTCTCTTCTGTTTTGTCCCCCTCCCTGTTTTTATATGATTTTTGTTTCCCCTCCCTTATGTTCATCTGTTTTGTCTCTTAAAGCCCTCATATGAGTGAAGTCATATGATTTTTGTCTTTCTCCGACTAATTTCACTTAGCATAATACCCTCCAGTTCCATCCACGTAATTGCAAATGGCAGGATTTCATTCTTTTTGATTGGTAATACTCCACTGTGTATGTATGTGTGTATATATATATATATATATATATATATATATATATATATATATACCACATTTTCTTTATCCACTCATCCATCGATGGACATTTGGGCTCTTTCCATACGTTGGCTATTGTTGATAGTGCTGCTATAAACATGGGGGTGCATGTGTCCCTTCGAAACAGCACACCTGTATCCTGTGGATAAATGCCTAGTGGTGCAATTGCTGGGTGGTAGGGTAGTTCTATTTTTAGTTTCTTTCAGGAACCTCCATGCTGTTTTCCAGAGTGGCTGCACCAGCTTGCATTCCCATGTCCTTGGTTTTTAAAGGTGTTTTTGACATGTATAGAATTCGAGGTTGACATTTTTTTCTTATTAAAGTTACCTTAAAGATATGCCTGTGTTTTCTGGATTGGATTATTTCTTATAAGAAGTGTGATGTCATTATTATCTTTGGTCCTGTGTACATAATATGGCTTTTTACCCTGAATGCTTTTGTTGTTTTCTGTTTATCACGGATTTTCGTTAATTTGATGATAATGTATCTTGGTATTTTTTTTCCATGTTTCTTATGCTTTATATTTTCATTAAATTTGAAAAAAAAATGGTTATTTATTCAAACATATTTTGTTTCTCCTTGCCTCTCTACTCCTGGAATTCCAGTTCTATGTGTATTAATTAGCCTTCTTGATATTGTCTCACAGCAAACTGAGGGTTTGTTCATTTTTTTAAGTGTGTTTTTCTCTCAGTGTTTCATTTTAGATATTTTCTATTTCTGTATCTTTAAGTTTGCTAATCTTTTCTTTTGCAGTTTCTACTTTGTCATAATTAAACTTCATATATTTTTCATCTCTGGAATTTCAAATTGGGTCTTTTTTATCTCTTCTATTTCTCTACTTGTCATGCTCACACTTTCTTCTTGGACATATAAAGTATATCATTAACGTTTTTTATCTATTTATTTTCATAATCTGTCATTTCTGTGTCCGTTTCCATTGATTAATTTTTCTCTTGGTTGTGGGCCATATTTTCCTGCTTCATTGCATCATTTATAATATTTTTTTTAAGAAGGCAAGGTAAACAAATAGCTTAAGTATTTTATTTGTTTGAAAGTAAGCTTATTAACATTATATAATGAAAATGTACAAAGAATAATGGTGCAGTTTTTGGTTAGATTTAAGTTAGACATTCATTAATAAGGAATCTTAGAATATGAATAGTCCAGAAATTTCTCTAAACCATATGGTCAGAACAGCTGTCTCTGAGTATTACCTTACTTTGAATGGTACTGGCATACATCTGAATTGAACTCAGAATTTTTCAAAATAAGCCCTAATTAATAAAACTTTCTATATTCAGACAAACAATTTTAATAAAACTTATTCTCCAGAAACAATAATAAAGGACAAAGCGACCACATTTTACAAAATGTGGTCCTGAACAAATAAAAAATGTATACTTCCACCTCCTCAAAACAGAGACTGCTTTCTTTTCCTCAACCTTGGAAACAAGGTGAAGAATAGTCTGCAAGCAAGTTTGGGCAGGGGTTTGCTAAAACAAAGCTCAAGCAGTTGAACATGGCACCTCTTAAAAAGAATTTGGGGAAACTTGACCAGAAAATCCAAATTCTGTTTTTAATGACAGATACAGAGGTGAACTGGCTTCTCCCAAGCAGCAGTGCAGGACGAGGGGAGGGTGGTGGGTGGGAGTGGTTGGCCCAGACCTAAGGGAGACTTTTTCTTCCTTTTTTTTATTTTGAAAAATTTTTAATGTTTATTATTTGTTTTTGAGACGGAAAGAGAGAGAGTGCAAGCAAGGGATGGGCAGAGAGAGGGGAGGACACAGAATCTGAAACAGGCTCCAGGCTCTGAGCTGTCAGCACACATGGGTCTCGAACTCACCATGAGCCATGAGATCATGACCTGAGCCGAAGTCAGATGCTTAACCGACTGAGCCACCCAAGTGCCCTGAGACCTTTTGTTTTTAGAGGTTCAGTGTTCAGGGAGCTCTTTGTGTGAATGAAAGGAGCACAGATTCCACATGGGTATTTTAAGGCATGGAGGCAAAGTATTTTTCAATACAACTAGGCAGAGTCCATGTGTTAAATGGTCCATCTCCAGTTTGTCCTAATTTCCTGACCATGCATTTGTAGAATTAGGACCACAGACCTTTGCTATGTGATTATAATCGTATCTAATATCCATCCTAACTTATGATTCATATTCTGTGCCTGGAAACAGTCCCTCTATTTAACAATAATACCTACACATAGAACAACCCACCGTTACAACTTATATGGTCACAAAACATTAGTGATTTTCTGTAGACCAGCAAATATTTTTGACCACAATTATTGTGCATCAAGTTCACAGCCAGAATCCCTGATATCAAAAATTTTTTCACAATATTAAATAATAATTTAAAATACACACTTGCACAAACACACACATACTTCTTACAGGATTGTGCTCGGGGAAACTCCTTTTGTTGAGTGCCACGGAGGGCCTACTTTGCTAAACTGCTAAACTTTTTGTTTGGAAAATCTATCACAGTAGGTCACAGATGTTTACTGATGAGTAGAAAAGAAAGATACACTTATGGCAACCAGAAAGTTTTAAGGTCTTTCAAGTTCTATAAAATAGACCTGCAGAAATGTTTAAGTGTTCTTAGGATGCAAAGTTGGAGCTGAAATGTGATATCAAACCAGCTGCAAAATATACAGCAGCCATCTCTTCAGGTCAAACCTGGTACCTAGATATGCAAGAAAGCTTCATGACACCTAGCTTGTTGGCTTTGTCCCATATTCTTGCAATAATTTGATCTTATGTGGAGCCAGGCAGAGGGCCAGGCATGCTGCCACCTCAGGGAACCAGGGCTCAGCAGTGCCGGTGCTATCTCCATGGGCCGACTAAACGTTGCCCACCACTGAGGAGCCAGGACCAGGAACTGACGGCAGGCAGCAGTGGCCCAACCTCAGGCTCTTCAGTGGAGCTCACAAGCCAACCATGATTTATAATATTTTATTAGATGTTAGACATTACAGATTTTACATTGTTGATTATATATATATATATATATATATATATATATATATAGTGTATGTATATATATATATATATATTCCTTTAAATTTGGTTTTGTTCTTGGATGTAGCTAACTGAATCTGTGGGATCCTTTCAAGGATTATTTTTGTAAGGCTTCCTTTAAACTTTCATTAGAGCAGTCTCTCATGTACAACTAATTTGGTGCCATTAGTGAGGCAATACTCTTCTTTTTCTTCTTCTTCTTCTTCTTCTTCTTCTTCTTCTTCTTCTTCTTCTGAAGTTTATTTATTCAGAGAGAAAGAGCAGGGGAAGGTCAGAGAAAAAGGGAGAGAGACAGTCCCAAACAGGCTCTCCACAGCCCAGTGCAGGGCTTGAACTCACGAATCGTGAGATCATGACTTGAGCCAAAATCAAGAGTCAGACACTTACTGACTGAGCCACTCAAGTGCCCCAGGAAGTACTCATCTTATGATTCTACCTTATTCTACAGTACTTTCATTTTCTGCTTATGTCTGAGGAAGTCTTTCTACTCTGGCTGATAAAAACACAAACTTATTCCTTTGAAGACTGTTCCACCTATTTCTCTATGGTGGGTTTTTTGTTTTTGTTTTTAGTAGGCTCCACACCCAGCGCACAGCCCAACGCAGGGCTTAAACTTACAACCCTGAGATCATGGCCTGAGCTGAGATCAAAAGTCAGATACCTAACAGGCTGAGCCACCCAGGCACCCTGCTCTTTGGTGGTTTTGTTCCTGATCTTCATGGTTTTCGATCTCACATGTGTATATAAATACTTAATCAAGGACTTGAGGGTACCTCTGCAAATTTCCAGAGCACTGTATCTCTGTGTGGGTACCTCTTCTCTGATAATCTGCTTCATGTACTGTAGCTGCCTAGGCCTGTCCAACTCTGAACTGTCTCTTCACTCACCAAGACAGCCCATCCATTTGGATTCTCCCTCATTGCACGTGTTCCCCTCACCACCACCCCCTACCTTGCCAGTGAGCTGGGGCACTTGTTTGTTTTTCTTCTTTCAGGGATTACACTTCTATACTGATTATTACCTAATGTTTGAAAACCAAGTGTTTCATATATTTTTCCCAACTTTTAGTTTTTAGGATGCAAGGAAAATTCTGTTACTTCATCAGAGATGGGAGCAGAAATTTTTACTCTTGGATTTTGTCCTGTTGATTCCTTGCTATATCTTCCCAGTTCTTTGATGCTTTTAAGGATTTAAAAACTCTTTTATCCAGCATGTTTAAAGTTTTTAATGGGAAATTTGGTTCAAATAGCCTAGGCTATCATTATTAGAAATGGAAATCAGTATGGTCTTTCCAATTAAAGAATAAAATAGAAAAAGTATTCTAAGATACCTTCATAAAAGTGGAACAGTTGGGTGAGAGGGTGTGGATAATGCTGTGGTTCCTCTAAACAGTCAAAAGGATAAAATAAGGAATCTGGGACATATATTAGGCAGGCCTGGGTAGAATTCCCAGACATGAACCAGTTTTGCATGTAATGGATATTAGATGGTAAGTTACTAATAGACCATTAGGGTAGGATTTTTATAGTAGAAAATAATGTAATAAACTGAACGAAATCAGAGTGGGACAGTTACGATGAGTTGTTTTGATTTCCACCTAGATATTCTACATTTCCTCATCTCTTTACACCGTCAATTACATCTGGTATCTGTACAAAGAGCTGAGGATGAGACACAACCAGAGTGGACAGAACACATTTGCACTGGTGAGTTTTATTCAGAGCTAACAGTTAAGAACAATATGCTAAAATAAACCTATATATCCTTGATAAACAGTGTAAGCAATCTGCACTGGCTAGGTGAATTCATGGAGGTTAATAAAAGAAAAATCATGTTCTCACAGAGTTTCCATTCTGTTGACAAGATTTTTTCTTCTCTCTTGCTACCAAAAAAAATAAAAAGGTTTTGATTATAGGAAACATTATTTACAGTACTGTCATTATTGCCTGGTTCCATCAAGTAAGGGAAATCCTTATTGGCTCTATGCTAATTCATCATTGTTGTTAGAGTAGAGAATAAGATCTTAGGCAGAGTCAGGGAAAGTGCTTAGTTTGCTAACGTGGGATTTGGGCTACAGGTACTGGAAAGGGAGAGTGTTCTGCTTGGCTGTATTGCTTCAGTGTGTGTGGATAACAGATACAGTTTGCAGAAGGGCAGAGGAGTTAATGTGTGGCCATCAGAAAACAAGGTAGATCCAGGGAATAGTTTTCCTCCTTTGGTTCAGAGAGAGTTTGGGGCATTGTCTAGTATTACACTTACAAAAGAGAGGAGAACTCTAAGTCAGTGCATCTGGATTTTGTGTGTGTGTGTGCGTGTATGCATGCATATTTTTACCTATCAGATAATTTATTATTTCAAGTGTACAATCCAATGACTTTTAAAGCAGACTTACCAGCTTGTCTAATAGTGATCATAAATAAGTTCTAGAATATTTTCTTCACCCCAAATTCTTCATGACCATTTATTGTTAATTTCGTGCCCGCCCCCTGCACTAGACAACAGTTAATGTACTTTCTGACTCTATGGACATTTCATATAGGTAGAATCATCCAATATGTAGTCTGTTGTATCTGGTTTATTTCACTTAGCATACTTTTGAAGTTTACCCATCATAGCATACATAAGTAATTCATTCTTTTTTTAGTGTTGAATAGTATTCCATTGTATAGTACACTCAGTTTCTTATTTCTGGTTCTATCAGTATATCACTAAGTGATCTTAGAAGACATTTTTATGATGTTAGCCATTTTCATTTCATTTTTTTTTCTTTTGAGAAAGAGCAGGGGAAGGGCAGAGGGAGAGGGAGAGAGAGAATCTTAAGCAGGCTCCACGCATGGAGTCCATCACAAGACTCAATGTCACAACTGTGAGATGATAACTTGAGCCAAAATCAAGAGTTGGACCCTTAACTGACTGAACCACCCAGGCGCCCTAGCCATTTTCATTTCTTTGACTGTCATTATACATTTTAATCTTCCTATACAAATCTTACTAAGTATTCCAGTTTTCTTATTTCTTACAGTATCCATTATGCTGTGTGTTTTTTTTAAGATTTTATTTTTTGGTAATCTCTACACCCAGCATGGGGCTTGAACCTACAACCCCAAGGTTAAGAGTCTCACACTCCACCAATGAGCCAGATGAGTGCCCCTGTTGTGGGTTTTTTTTTTTTTTTTTGAAGAGGAATTTTTGTTTAAGAGCATCATGGAGTAATTGAATCTGGAAAACCTCCCTACATACCTTTCTCTGGCTCCTACAGATCAGTTGTAGACTAAATGAAAGTTGGTATACTGTCATGCACATGATGAAACTCAATACAAATTTGTTGAATGAGTAAATGGTACTATTCCATTGTCAAAAGAGATTTGAGGGTGAATCAGGAAATCTGTCTTCTAGATGCAGTTCTATCATTTATCTCCTTTCTGATCTTGAGCACATCATCTCCTTTTCTTGGGTCTCAGTTTTCCATAAAATGAAGCGTTGGTCTCTGTGATCTTTAATGTCACTTATAGCTCCAAAATGCTGTGATACTCTAAATCCTCATCTGACTGGTTTCTAAAGAAGATATGCTTCTTGCATTTTTCTAGCCTTGTCCTAGATATATGTTGTTGGAGAAGATTGAGAGCATAGAATGCTTTGAAAACTTTTCTCTTTTTTCTTTTTTTGCTGGAAGGAGAATGGGCAGTGAGGAAATCATTGAAAGCTTAATGTGAAGAGACCTCCTTAGTTAGCATCCTGAACAAGATATTATAGTCTATCCAAGCCCTGTTCAATAGAACTTTCTGCAGTGATCAAAATATTTCATGCACTGTCCAGTTCAGTAGCCATTAACCAGTGGCTGTTGAGCACTTGAAATGTGGCTGGTGTGATTGAGAAACTGAATTATTTAATTTAATTTTAATTTTTTTTTTTTAATTTTTTTTTTCAACATTTTTTTAAATTTATTTTTGGGACAGAGAGAGACAGAGCATGAACGGGGGAGGGGCAGAGAGAGAGGGAGACACAGAATCGGAAACAGGCTCCAGGCTCCGAGCCATCAGCCCAGAGCCTGACGCGGGGCTCGAACTCACGGACCGCGAGATCGTGACCTGGCTGAAGTCGGACGCTTAACCGACTGCGCCACCCAGGCGCCCCAATTTAATTTTAATTTTAACCACATGTGGTTAGTGTTTACCATATTGTGTAACACAGTACTCTGTTCTGGTGTTTTTTTCTCTTGTTTGCATCTGGTAAGTCAATGCTTATAATTGATCTTCTGTATTTTAAACTTGTATAGTTTCTCAGCTCCCTACAATTTAGTAATGGCTATGGATATATGTCCTTTTACGTGTTTGTCTACATAATCCTAGAATCCTAGAGCTGGAAGATACTGCAAAAAAATAATTCATTTCTCTCCCTCAAGCACATGAATGTCTAAAAAGTTCTACAGCCTTATATGGGTAGTATTTCAAGTTTGGTATGTGAGGTTCATTCACTCATAAGCTAAGAGACTGCAATTTGGGAAAAGTTATTTGGCTAAAGAGGAATTCTCTAAAAAAGTTACCATAATGAGACCAGAAGCCGAGAATGGGAACAAGGAGAGATATTTTTCTGAGGCTTGGGTTCCTGTCAGGAGAACAAATTAATCTTTGAAAGAAAGGGAGGGAGAGACATAAAATTAGCTCTTATATATATATAGCATTCTGCCGTTTTTTGTCCATGGAAATGCACATACTGTACTTTATAACTCATGCCATGGCATGAGAAGACAAACCCTAGCCCCAAATTTTAACCCCATTGCCTTTTATTCTGTCATAGCTTTATATCAGGAGCCTTGAAAATGTTTTTTCATTTTGAATTCTCTTTTAAATATCCTAGCAAGACTTGTGCCCTAAACTGTTATCAGTAAGGTTTTTTTTTTTAACATATATTTATTTTGAGTGAGAGAGAGAGAGAGAGAGAGAGAGAGAGTGTGTGTGTGTGTGTGTGTGTGTGTGTGTGTGTGTGTGTGTGTGTTTGTGTGCACACATGAGCAGGGGAGGGGCAGAGAGGAAGGGAGAGAATCCAAAGCAAGTTCAGCGCTGTCAGCACAGAGCCCTGCGGGGTTTGATCTTACACACCGTGAGATTATGACCTGAGCCAGAATCAAGAATCAGATACTTAACCTTCATGAGATGGAGCCCCAAGCTGAGATCAAGAGTTGGATACTCTACTGACTGAGCCACCCACGTACCCCATATCAGTAAGTTTTTTATCAGAGCTTCATTGACAGAAATATAAGAACAAGAATTAAACACAGGTTAGTCTGATTGATAGAGGATAGAATAAAAAGAGAAGGGACATGGGTGGGAAAGGTCACCAAAGACTAATTTTACTTATTTCTCCTTTTACTTAAAGTCAGCATTGGCTGTCTTACTTGAAATCATTTGCTGTTCCTGATCTATAGTTTTTAGGGCACATCAATTACCCATCTCTGATTACTGATTAATTGCTCACTTCATGTTTATTGATCCCTAACAATGCCATTCTAGAAGATAATATGATCTCTTACCTCAGAACAGAAAAAAGCTTGTTTTCTATTCTGGTCTCACTTTAAGGTGATCTGTTCAAAGTCTTTTACCATAAACTTCTAGTGGGTAGATACCATTCTTCTGTTAAGTTATTTTTCAGTGTCTAACACAACTGGGGGGTTTTGAAATGCACTTTCTTTTAGAGTGTGACAGGTGTTATATCGGAAGGGCTTATTTGACCCCCCTCTATTATGCTAATCATGGCTTATTAAGTTTTCTGCTGGTGATCTTATACACAGATTTCTGCTCCACCCATAAGGTCTGAAAAGGCCACACCTCCCTGGATCTAAAGAGAAGAGGATTGAACTATTATTAGAAGATGGAGGAGTAGGGGCACCTGGGTGGCTCAGTTGGTTAAGCGTCCGACTTTGGCTCAGGTCATGATCTCACAGTCCGTGAGTTCAAGCCCCGTGTCAGGCTCCGTGCTGACAGCTCAGAGCCTGGATCCTGCTTCAGATTCTGTGTCTCCCTCTCTCTTTGACCCTCCCCCGTTCATGCTCTGTCTCTCTCTGTCTCAAAAATAAATAAACATTTAAAAAAAAAAAAAGAAGATGGAGGAGTACTGTGTGATTTCTTATTTACCTTTCTTCTTAAGAGAATTTGTTGTATCCAAGTCATACATCAAGCTACTTCCCTCAGGCTCTCTTTGTGGCTATTGTTGTTATACTTTTTAGAATATAGTAATACTAACACAATTCTCTTATTGCCAATGCTAAGGAATTATCTATTTAATTGAATTTTGTAGCAAATATTGCTTGACACAACCAAGGTAGCTCTTGGGAATTTTTGCTCTATCAAGTGGTAAGTGATGACCTGATATTTAGTATATTATGATCAACAATATTCTTTTTTTTAATGTTTATTTATTTTTGAGAGAGACAGAGACAGAATGCAAGTGGGTTAGGGGCAGAGAGAGAGAAAGAGAGAGAGACAGAAGCAGAAGCAGGCTCCAGGCTCTGAGCTGTCAGCACAGAGCCCGATGCGGGGCTCGAACTCATGAGCTATGAGATCATGACCTGAGCTGAAGTCAGACGCTCAACCGAGTGAGCCACCCAGGCACCCCATGATTGGCAATATTCTAAGACTTTACTCACATTTATTCTTTTCACAGGTTGTAGATTATACTTGTCATGTTGGTCAAATAGCCATCATTTTGTCAAGGTAAGGTTTTTGCTTTACTTTCTGGCTAAGCATAGACTCTCATTATTCTGTGGTCCAGGTTGGAGCAAATAGGAGGACAGTGCCCTTTATTTCCATTGACTCTATAACTCCTAGGTCCTCATAGAACTTTACTGACTTGGAAGCAACAAATATATTATCATTGGTACCATATTCCCAGATAGAATAGGCAAGCAGTTTGAAGTTACAGTTTTGAATTTTAGCTTCAGTTTTGCCATCAACTCTATGTGACTGTCAACAAATATTTGCCTTTAAGTCTTTAGACTTTTAATTCCTTTTTATGTCATAAAGAGTTGTAATAGAAGGCTGTCAAAATCTTACCCACCTTTATAACATTGGGTGAGAGTCTTAACAACTATTAACCCCAGGAAAGGTCTGGATTTTACCTAAAACAGTGGTCATATCAGAGTTGATGTTAGAATTTTTAACTTTTATTTTTGGGTCTTTTCCTCTTACAGAGAGCTGGCTATAATTAGCTGGATAGGTAATTGGTTATTTAAATGTATGCTTTCAAAAAGCTCCCAGGAAGAGGCTGATGAGATTGAAGTTATTCCTCGTTGTCATAGAAAGTGAGCACAAAACTCCTTGTTAGATTTTTCCTTTCACTTTGACCCATTCCCAGAGACTCTCTGACAATGTTAGATTTCATTAATTTAGGTATGAAATGCATTCTCCACTCCACTTAGCAATTGGTTAAGGAGTATTTGTAAGGCTTTTGAGGTATTTTTCTTGAAGAATTTATATATATATATATATATATATATATATATATATAAATAGAAGAATTTATATATATATATTATATAT
>NW_026057586.1:81938318-81956926 GCF_023721935.1 Panthera uncia
ATATATATATATATGTATATATATACACACACACATATTTGTGGAGAGTGGTGGAGTGATAGAGTTAGGAGAAGAACAGAGTATTTTGCAAAGGGGAAGGGAATAAAAATGTCTGAATATTAGGGTGATAAGGTTTTTTTTTCCTCCCAGCCTGATACCTCTGCTGTTGATGATACCTGTATTCTGTCTGGGCAATGTCAGTGAATGTTTCCGCAACTTCAGTCAGAGCCACAGGTAAGCAAGGACCAGATCTATCATTTTCATGGTAGACTACACCTTTTCTTTTCCATATATAGAGATGGAAAAGACTTTCTACATATACTCTGGCCAAGTTGTTTGTATTTGGAACAAGGTTCTATGGTACCTTGGTGTAGTCTATAGAGCAAGGTGTAGTCAAGGCCAAAAATACATAAGTAGAAATATAACACAAAGATACTAGAAGATAATGTGTCTATGAGAAAGAATAAGGGGTTATGGGAAAGGGTTAGCAAAATGATAAGTAAAATTGCATACTTAGTAAATTTTGTTGCACCAAATGGGTATCTCTCTGTATCTTTAGCAGTGTTCCTGTCCATTGATTCTCTTCCTAGGGGTATTCTGATGTATTCACCACCGTCAGCCATGGCTGAACTGCCTTCTGTCAACACATCAGTCTGTACCACACTTTATTTTTATGGGATCACCATTTTCCTGACCAGCTTTCTCCTCAGCCTCCTTGCTATTGTGGTACGGTGCTACCTGCCTTTATGGACAGAAAGGGAAGATTGGGAGGGATGCAGCAGTATTCCTAGGGACTGGGAAAAATGGGATGGAGAGGCATTTCCTAAAGTTCTAGATCTAAGAAAGTAGCTAAGAGATATTGATACTTTAATTACTACCTCAGTTTTTGGATTTCTCAAGATTAAATGATTAATGGGGAAAGAGCCTGTATTAATTATGTGATAATTATGCTCACCCTAGAACTAATATATGTTCCTGTGGATCCTCATGGAAAACCAAACCAGAAGATTAGTATGTGCCAAGTATATCCTTTATACAGGATAACACTCCAGAAATAGGAAATATGCTTTGATTTAATTTGATAATTTTCCAAATAACAAAGGAGTTTTCTTTTCTCAATTATTTATTGGGTGTAAATGCATATATGCTGTGTCTGACTGGGGTTAAAGTGCTAAGTGGCTTAAGCAGTTACTAAATACTCATTTGACATCACCAGAATGATGTACAGTTAAAATAATTAGCTATGGGACAATATGTTATTTACACGTAACTGCCTAGTATAAAATCAGTACACAAGTGAATATGCCTTTTTATTTGCCATATCTACTTTTCAGTATCATTTTTTCCTTTCTTCATATGCTAATTCAAGGATTACAAACTATCTGCCTGCAGACCAAATTTATCCTACAGAGATGTTTTATTTTGCTAGCACAGCTGGAACATGTGAACCAAGTATAATTGCAGAGAATTTCCTTTGACAATTTAAAAATAAGTTAGGGGGATAGCTTAGTTCAAATCAGCAACTATGTAAAGAGGGCGAAATGGTTACTTTATATTAAGATGGTTTTGATAATCTACGTTTAGAACTAATTGACAAGAGAGTCAGGTATCCCAGAGCCTGGCATCCTGGAGAATCTTGCTTCTTTAGAATAGCCTATGCTTCAGTGGGCATTCAGAATCAGAACTGATTCTAGTAGATGAAAATATTCCCAAATAAATAAAAGCCGCCTTTTGATTCCAGTGTCTGTGGGGAAAGGAAACTACATGGCTAAACTTAATTAAATAATTGACTTGTTCACTTAGAGAGTGGGTCTGGATTATTTGGGAAAATTTTAGATTTGGTCAGATTTGTTACCAAGATTATTACTTAATTTACTCCCCACAAAAAGCACTTTGGAAATCTAAACTGATTTGTATTCCATGAGCTTAACCTTATTCAGACAACCCCCAAAAAGAAGGGGAAAATGGTATTTTCCATCTAAGGACAATAAGACTTCCTAAATTTTTTTTTTTCTTAGAGTTGAGAATTTAAGCCCAGCCACAGTGCTCAAATATTTATTTTAAGGGTATTAAGTACAGAATGCTTTCTAACACAATCTCTAGTAAAGTGTTTTAAGAGGGTCTGGGTAGATCTTAACTTTAACTTCCCATGCATATATGGTGATTAGCCTCAGTCAGGAAAAAAAAAAAAAAGCCTGAGTGTTGATGTAATGTTTATATATGGAATGTGATAAACACAGGTTTATTTGTCCATTTCCCGGCCAAGCAGAAGTTCACTCTGAAGATAATTTTCTCTCAGAAAAGCCTGGTCTTAGATGGTAAAGACAGGAGAATGAGTTTTCTTGCTGTCAGATCCCAAGAGAAGTGATCCCTCTACAATGATAGGAGGCCACACCTGGGAAGTTTTACCAAGCCTTAGGCAAAGCTACTCAACTGCTGTACCCATGTTTAGGTCTTACTCATCCAAACCCAGACCCTATATAAGAAGTTTGTGAAATCGATTGGCTTTCTGGGGACCGAACAGTGGGCAGTGATTCACATCGTGGAACAGCGAGTGCGCTTCTATCCAGTGGCCTTCTTTTGCTGCTGGGGCCCAGGTGGGTATCTTAATGGAAAAAGCTGGGTAATGATGAGGGCAGCTATTGGGTTCTGATCAAGCAAAGTGGTCTTACCAGTAAGGGTGACTGCAACTTGTTAAATTCCTGTCCAACTGTAGAACTTGTGTTTGTCCCACTCATATTTCAAGTTTCCCCAACTTTCTTGTTTTTCTTCTTATGTTTTAGAAATTATGGTAATTAGACATGAGATGCAATCCAGTAAGAGAGGAAATGTCCTGACAGAGCTCAGAGATATTAACACCTGCCCTTCCTACTACACAAAGTGTAGTGAGGATCAGATTGGATAATGTTTATAAAAAAGCTTGGTAAATTCTGAAATGCTAACAAGTGTAACTTATCTTCCTGTAGTGTGCCTTACCATCATTGCTACACTAATAACCTGCAAAGTTTAGTCAATGAGGAATAGAAGTTGGAGACCTGAGGCCCAGTGGTTTATGGAACTGGTTAATCTCAGTCCTACTCTTCATTATGCCTATGGCTTTATTTCTCACAGTGCTTAGGCATGTATACTGGACAATTTTATGCTTAGAGGGCAGGGTTGTCAACAAGATTCATACTTTGTGTTTTCACAGCCGTCATTCTGATAATCATGAAGTTGACTAAGCCACAGAACATGAAGCTTCACATGGCCCTCTGTGTTCTCCAGGTAACATCTTCCACATCTGTTTTTATACCCTCTTACTCTGTTCTCTTACACTGCCATTACTCAGTAAGCACAATTTTTTTTGCCTTAGCATATTTATTTCAACATTGCAAAAGAGAAAATGTATTCTTTATATTTATGAAGAATGTGAAATTTTCCTCACAGCTGAGGTAGATACTTTGGTGAAAGTGCTGCCATGCATTTCAGAGCATATGTATCTCTGGTCAGCTTCATTTTATTGATAGTTTTTAAGGGATAGGTAACAAAACAACAAGATCTACTAGATAATGTTTTTGTGAAACACTGATAGTACATGATTCTGTCCCATCCAGAGTGAACTGAATGGGGTAAATTAGCTATTCAAGGTAAATGGGGAAAGAGGAATGCAGAAATAGAATGATTCTCTCTTTTCCTCTTTTATCAGATTTAAGAAGGCTTTTTGGGCTATCTGACTATACTGATAGGGCAGTTTTCTCAAGCCTAACCTGGAAAATGGAAGTAACAAGGGAGGGCATTGAAACCAGTTCATTTTCCTTATGTTTATGCCAAGAAATCTGACCAACTCTGTCATCCATGACGAGATACAGTGTGAAGAGTGAGTTTATTAGGAAGAGCTAGAAAAATATAAAAAAACTGACATCAGATCTTGATGTTTGAGATAGAGGAAATGTAACAATGCTTTATAAATAAGGGGAATGGGGACTACTCCCTGGATCTCTGAAAACCTGAAGGATGGGCTCCATCACCCCTTCATCTCCTCCAGGCTCTAACAGCATCATCCCAGGGTCTGCTCAACTGTGGAGTATATGGCTGGACACAGTACAAGTTCTACCAACTAAAGCAAGAGGCTCGGCGTGATGCAGACACCCAAACACCATTATTATGCTCACAGAAGAGATTCTATAGCAGGGGCCTAGATACAGTGGAATCTACCCTTGCTTTTGCTACCAGCCCTCCACCATTCTTTGAAACTGTAATACTGGAACATCCAGGAACCGGAGTTATTCCACACTAATGGATTGGGAAGAGTGTTGGGGAACATCTCCAGTCTTTTCCAACCATGCCTTGAACTATGGAAGGGAAAGAGGATGTAGTGCGTGCTTAGTGGCTTTTCTCATTGAATTGGGCAGGATCTCTCTAGTATTCTCAGATTCGCTTGTGATTCTTAAAGTCTTATTCAGAGAGGTGAAGCCACTGTCCTATGAAATAGACTCCTGTTACCTCAGTGAATATTAGATTTGTTTAAATCTCTTATAGATAAATTCTAGGTTATTATTTATATGTGTCCTTTCCAGGCTCTCTACTCTGTGATTGTGGGGGAAGTAGGGTGACATACAACAACTTGCTCAGATTTTGCCAGTATTGTTACTCTAAGACCAGACAAAGAAAATCCTGGGTTTCTGTTCTTTGAAGGTTTCTGAGACTCAGAAGAAACAAAGACAGTAACTACCAAAAAAGTGACCGTGGGATCCTCAGGCATATCCTACTCTGTTATTTGCTCAGTGCTGTTTCAAGTCTCAACAGTAGGGACCGTCTGCTCTAGAAAATTAAGGCCAATCTTATGAAGTTACAGAGGATAAGAAGATTTAAGAGAAATCAGGATTAAAAGAAACTTTAGATATCAAAAACTCTCAACTCCATTTACAAGCAGAAGTCCAAAGGTAGGTTTCATAGTGCCTGAACATAGAATTACGTTGAACCATGTGAACTTGCCATTTTTATAGGTGAAGAAGGCCTAATTTCAATTTTACATGGTTCGACCTACTGCTAAGTGCTAAATGTATGTTTATAGAAAAAAAAATGAATGAACAAGTGAATGAATGGCTAGTAAGGAGAATTTGAACCTTTTGGGAAAGAAAAGATTTCCAGCCTGCAGAGTCACATTCATAGTAGGAATGTCTAATCCATTTCTTTAACTATACAACAAGTGATGTTTGGTCTCTCCAGTTAAGTCATGAACAAGTCTGAGGCCAGGGCATCATATACTATGATGCCCAAAGAAAGAGGAAAGCCAAGTAGACAAAGTGGCTGGAATGAGAATCAACTACAACACCTAGAGTTAATAATCAGATGCTTCTCACCTGATATACTCCTTTGGTTTGTCCAAGGAAAAATCCTTAAGATTAGAGAAAATTTACAAAGTAGATTACAGTAGGGGATTAGACAGGATGCTCTGAAACGTAAGTTCCAGAGATTGTTCCAAGGAACTCTCTACAGAAATGTTAGGGAGCTCACAGTAACAGCTTAAACATTAAAAAAAAAAAAAAAAAAAATCACATCTTGAGGCCTCTCATTGCCCCAGAGCTCTGGAGACCTGATTTCTGGATAGCACAGAACAGGAAAGATTGCTTCACCAAGGGAGCTGCTTTAACCTCTTTTAATTTAAAAATGAATAAGTATTTGACATTTGAAGAGACAGATGGAAAAAAGAAAGAATTCCTATTTCCATAGACCTTGAGGGACACCAGAACTACAGAGTCCAATTGTTAAAAAGTCCTTTTAGTGTCACTTCATATTTGGCTTTATTACCAGAAAGAGGGTAATTATCAAATGTTTGTCAAGTTTGTTCATCTTGCTTCTCTGATGAATTTTTAAATTGACACTGGTCTTACATCTTCTATACATGTAAGCAAATAAATAGATAGTAGGAATGAGGAATTGTAAAAGGCTAGGCAAGATCCAGATCAGTATTGTCAGCTTTTTATCATACTGAGAAACAGAGGGGACACGTAGAACTGGGCCACTATTCAAACTGTCCCCATAACCTTTAGATTCACATGTAGGAAGGGTATAGACAGATATAGTGGCAGTTCTTAAAATTGTTGCAAATACTCCTCCATGACACTTGTCCAGGCTGTAGTCATAATGGAGTATAGTGGTTTTATCTAAGCAGGTTTGATTAATATAGATTTTCTGTGGACCACTTTGGGTACCATCCTTCATCTCCCTGTCATCAATTCTGTCTGTGGCTTCAAAAAACTGTGCATTCCAATACCACATGTCCCACACGGGGAACTGGGTGCTTGATGTTTTTCAGTTCAGTCAACAGCTTTTCACATTTTGCATCTTTGGCCTTGCAGTTAATGAAGATCTTAACCATCCCTTTAGATTCACTGCCACAGTTTCTAAACCTGTCACTCTTGGTATCCAGGTAATGATATCAACTTTCTAGGCAACCTTCGTGCCCTTTCCAAAGATTTTAACACACTGATTCTCTGTGCTTTAACACCAGTCCTGCTAACAGTAACCTTGTTCTTTTTAAGGTGTGCTGTCTTGCTGGTAGATATCTGTCTGGCACCACCTTGAGGTGCCATTACTGTGTTCTGGGAGGTCACACTCATCTACACTGAGGCAGCACTTTCTACCTTTAGAAATATGCAGGTTTTGGAGAAGGATCCAAGTGTGCAGTCTGAAACTTTCTTCAGCTGGCATGAGGGCAGACAACAATGATCCTTTTAACAATCACTGCCACAATCACATTCTTTTCCTTTATTTATTGTCTTTTTTTTTTTTTTTTTTTTTTTTACAATATGGCTTCCCAAAGGAGCTTTGGAGCTCAGGTTTATTAAACAGAGAGTTCCCTCAGTGCTTGTACAACAGCTGGTGGAAGTTGTCAAAGCTGCAGTTGCTGAAGCCCATATCTACAGTAAGAAATTCATGCATAGGGCAGAGGTTCTGGTTATGACACTTGCAGGCCACATGGTCATGGTTCATTCCCAAGTTCAAGCTCATGAGCCATAAAAGCTGTGAAATGTGGTATATTTTCATGAGATAAGGATTCAGTACTGGTTGCATTCTCAGCACTGCAGATAACATTAAGAAATGCATGGTCCTTGTAGTTCCCAAGACTTTGGCTTAATGATCATATGAGTAACATTATGCTTCACCCTTCTCAAAAGATGCCAGTCTGTCTAGCAGTTAAAAATTTGAAGTGTTTCTTACAAATTCAGGGAGATTTTCTGGTTTCTCTGTGTCCATATCTTTAACCCAGTAAGTAATACTGTCACGTTTACTTCCTTCATGTACCAGTTAACCATAGCATGAACATCCATTACCATCTGTGTTGTCTTGGTAACATTATTCCACATTTGGAACTGCTTGTTGTCAACCACAGTAAACATTTCTGCATACTTGGGAAGTGACTACATTTAGGACATTGGAAACGAGGAGGGTTCTATTTTGCTGTGAAATTGTGAAGTGGTTAAGAGCTCCTCCTGTTCATCTCCACTGACTACATAAGACTAACCTGATTTTAAAGATATGCTGAAAACCATATGCTCAAAATTCTTTGAAGTGTGTATAGGTTTGATGCCAAAGACAATGTCATGTAAGGTCAGGATTCCCTGTATAGCCCAGCAAGTGCTGATAATAACAAGAGAATGCAGGCTACCCTCTGAATACCCAGTCGTCCTGAATAAAAGCCATGATCCAAGCTTAGTTTTTCATTTTGATGTTTATAAACAGAGAAGTTCTTGACAAATATCCCTAAACCTTATCAATGACCATTTGATTTCATAGAGGAAAGGGCAGAAGGGAGGCAAAATAACTAGGGTTGTCATTGTCATGGCCCAGTTGAAGCAACTAATGATCCTGCACTTCTGTCTCAGTTGCGTTCCCCAAGATCCAGATCTTTGTCCACGACACAGTTGTTTGGCCAAAGCTCAAAGCTTTGCTGCCTGTCAGAAGGATAGCTGCCCCAAGCCTGAACATTACATGATGACATCTGCTATTTGATTGTGCCTCCTCCTACTCTTGTTTTGCTCTGTCTTCTCAGTAGTGTCCTTACTTTGTAACCCTCATCAAAGCACAACAATTGTGCTGCTTAGCTGAACTCCTGCTGTCTTTATAGAGGAGTATACCAAGGAGAGGAAACTTTCAGAGGTCCTGCCAATACTGTTACTCAGCATCAAGCCCCAAGGAAAGAAAAAGATACAACCTTCTTCTTTAGTCCTAGTCGTAGTCCTCATGGGACAGTCTTCCCCTCCTGTCATTCATTGTTCTTTTGAGTCATTGAAACCAAAGGTTTCAGGAACAGGGGTTTGTGGATCTCTGGGTAGGTCACAGGCCTCTGCTGTTGAATGCATTTTGCATCATTCCCTACTCTGTACTCTACAGCCCTTTTCAAACCCTCAGTCCTTTTCTTTCTTTCTTTCTTTCTTTCTTTCTTTCTTTCTTTCTTTCTCTCTCTTTCTTTCTGTCTTTCTGTCTTTCTTTCTCATGATATGTTTATTGGTTTATTCCTAGAATACATGAAAAGTGGTTTTAGAATAACTAATTCATGCCTCTCTGAAAAGCAGGTATATGGGGGTGCCTGGGTGGCTCAGTCAGTTGAGCGTCCAACTTCAACTCAGGTCATGATCTCGCGGTTTGTGGGTTCAAGCCCCATGCCGGGTTCTGTGCTGACAGCTCAGAGCCTGGAGCCTGCTTTGTATTCTGTGTCTCCTCTTCCCCTCCCATGTTCATGCTCTGTCTCTCTCTCTCTCTCTCTCAAAAATAAATAAATGTTAAAAAAATTTTTTTTAAAAGAAAAGAAAAACAGATATATGAACTGGAGAATGGTATGAGGTCAAAATAATGTTTTCCAAAATTATTTCAGTTAGTACTTCTCTATCTAGATCTATCCACTCTGATGATATTATTCCTTTTGGATACAGTTAAGTTCATATGTTACTATTTGTATTTAATTTTGGGTTTTCCCTCACATTTTGGATGATGATGAATATTTGGGGGACATGTGAAATATTACCATGATTCTAAAACTCAGTACTATCCCAAAAATATACCCAAAAGTACACCTCCTTGAGCCTTTAATCTGTTCCTGTGTCCTACTTCTTTCCATCCAGTTACCAACCACCAATCTTAATAGTACTCAAGTTTATTTTTCCTGTATTTCTTCCTGCACAAATTAACAGATACATGTATATTTTCTTATAGCCTCTTCTTTATTATGTAAAGGTAGCATAACATTTTCCACTTTCCTTTTTAAAGTTACATCCTATAAATTATTTCCATAGCAGGTCAATGAAATCTTCCTCATTCTCTCTCTCTCTTTTACTGGTGCATAGTATCCATATTGTGGATGTAATTTATTTAATCACTCTCCTATGTGTGGGCTTTTCAGTTGTTTACATTATTTTGAAATTACACCCATACATCAACAAATAATCTTACACATATGTATTTTTGTGGAGGCAAGTTCCTCCAAAATGGGAAGGCAGTGCCCAAAGCTAACTGCATATGTAGCTTTGTTTGATATTGCCAAAGTCCCCTTCAGAAGGGTTTTGCCAGTTGCATTCCCACTAGCAATGTATTAGAGTGCCTATTTTCCCACACTGTAAGTAACAGAGTTATGTTACCATTTCATAAATTTTAATTTTCACCAAATAGGTAAGAAGTGGCATCTTACTTTTGTTTAAGTTGTATTTTTCTAATTTTGAATGAATTTGAACATGTTTGAATATGTTTAAGGCCGTTTTTATATCTTTTAATAGTTATCTCTTCATGTCCTTTCCCCTTTTTCTATCAAGCTTTTGGTCTTTTTTCTCCCTAACCTTTTTCCCCAGCTTTATTAAGGTATAATTCATGAATAAAATCACATATATATTAAACTGTACAACATGCTGACTTATGTATATACGTATAAAATATGTATTAAATATATTTATGTAAATATAAATTTTCTAAAAGGCAAAGGAGCTAGAAGAGTTAAAATAATTTCCAAGAAGTGGCGCCTGGGTGGTTCATTCGGTTAAGCATACAACTCTTGATTTCAGCTTAGGTCATGATCTCATGGTTCGTGAGTTTGAGCCCCTCATCAGGCTCTGAGTTGATGGCACAGAGCCTGCTTGGGATTTTCTGTCCCTTCTCTCTGCCCCTCTCCCACTCATGCTCTCTATCTAAAAATAAATAAATTTAAAAAAAATTAAAAAATATAATTTTGGAGAATAACATGAAAGGAACCAGTATATTCAATTTGAAGACTGTGTGGTATTGGTGATGAGACAGATACACAGATCAATCAAACAGAAAAGAGAACTCACACATGTATGGCCAACTAATTTTTGACAGAGAGGCAAAAGCAATTGCATAGATGAAAGACAGTCTTTTCAACATATGATGCTGGAAAATTAGACATACATAGACAAAAAAATGACCTCAAGCTAAACCTCACATTTTATACAAAAATCACTCCTAAATGGGTCGTAGACTTAAATATAAAATATAAAACTATGAAACTTTTTAGGAGAAAATATAGAACATCTTTAGGACTTGGGGAGGAATTCTTAAACGTGATACCAAAAGTGTGATCCATAAAAGAAATCCATAAATTGGACCTCATCAAAGCTAAAAAAAAAAAAAAAAAAAAAAAATCTTTATTTAGAAAAGATCCTGTTAAGAGTATGAAAAGACATGCTATAAACTGGGAGAAAATATTTATAGACCATATATCTGATAAGAGACTCATCTAGAATATATAAAGAACTCTAATTACTCAACAATCCAGTTAGAGAATGGGCAAAAGATGAAGAGACATTTCACTGAACAGGATATATGAATAGCAGATAAGCCCATGAAAAGATGTTTAACATTAGTAGGCATTAGAGGAATGCAAATTAAGACCCCCAAGAGATCATTATAGACCTATCAGAACAGCTAAAATTTGAAAAATAGGGACCATGCCAAATGTTAATGAGGACGCAGAGAAACTAGATCTTTCATACATTTCTGATAGGAGTGTAAAATTGTATAGCAACTCTGGAAAACAAGTAGTTTCTTTAAAAAACTAAGCAAATGGTATGACTTAGCAATTAGGGTTCTGGATATTTATCCCAGAGAAATGAAAATGTATGTCTGCATAAAAATCTGTACATAAATAATTACAGAAGCTTTATTTCTAATAGCTAAAAACTGGAAGCAACCAAAGTGTTCCTCAATAGGTGAAAGGTTAAACTGTGTTAAGTCCATATTATGTATTAGCATCAAAAAGGGACGAAACATTGAGCCACAAAACAACTTAGCAGGATCTCAAGGACATTAAGGTGAGTGAAAAAAGCAATATCAAAAGGTTAGAGACCATATGATTCTGTTTGTGTAACATTTTTGAAATGACAGTATTAGAGATGGAAAAGATATTAGTGGTTGCCAGGGGTTAGGAATGGTGGAGTGACTATATAGAGGGGTGGTATGAATGAGATCTTTGTGGTGATAGCATAGTCCTCTATCTTGATTGTGGTGGTGGTTACAGAAATCTACACATGATAAAATGGCATAGAACTCTTCACATTGTTTCAGTGTCGATGTCCCGGTTGTGACACTCTTCTGTATCAAAGGGGAGAAACTCAGTGAAAAGTATATATGACCTTTTTATGTTATATTTGCAATTTCCCATGAATTATTTCAATACTTTTTTTTTAATACCAACATGACTGCCAAACACATTTAAACTATTAGAAATATAAGGAGGGACGCCTGAGTGGCTCAGTAGGTTAAGCGTCTGACTCTTGATTTTGGTTCAGGTCATGATCTGAGGGTTGTGGAATTGAGTCCCACAACAAACTCCATGCTGAGTGAGGAGTCTGCTTGGGATTCTCTCTCTTCTTCTTCCTCTCTCTCTCATTCCCTTTCTCTCCCTCTCCCCACCCCCCTGTCTTCCCCCACCCCTGCTCATGTGCACACTCTGTGTCTCTAAAATAAAAACAAAAATTAAAAAAGAACTGTAACAAACAGCTGATAAAAACATAATTTAAGAGGAAGTTTTATTTACTAAAACAATTTTTTTTAGAAAGAGGGCTCAAGTGAGCAACAGAGAGAGAGAGAGAAAGAGGAGGTGGGGCTCACCCGGGGCTTGTGTCTTACCTTAAGTGGGGCTTGTGCTCACCCGAAGTGAGGTTCGTGGGGTTCGTGCTCACCAGAAGCGGGGCTTGTGCTCACCCAAAGCAGGACACAAGCTCACCTGAAGTGGGGCTTGAGCTCACCTGATGTGCGACTCAAACTCATGAACTGTGAGATCATGACCTGAGATCAAGCAGACAAGTGAACTCAAAAAGAAATCATTGGAAATAATTCAGTCAGAGGAGCAAAAAGAAAAAAAAGAAAAGAAAATGAAAGTTCAGGGATTTAAAGGATATCATAAAGCAGAGCAATATACACATTATAGGAGTCCCAGAAGGACAGAAAAAAAAAAGTAAATAAAAGGACTAGAAAGCTTACTCAAAGAAATAGAGGCTGGAAAATTCACAGATCTGGGGAAGGAAATGGATGTGTACAGATCCATGAAGACTCTAGAGAACACCAAACAGGAGGACTCCAAAAACAGCCACACTGAGACATGTTATAATCAAATTGTCAAAAGCCAAAGACAGAAAATTTTGAAATCAGAGAAAAGCAACTTGTCATATAAGAGGGAACATTTATGACTCTCATTGGCTTTTTTCAGCAGAAAGTCTGTAGGCTAGAACAGAATTGCATGATATATTCAAACTGAAAGAAAAAAACCCCTGCCAACCAAGGCTACTTTACCTGGCAAAATTATCCCCCCAAAATGAAGAGATAAAGAATTTTCTAAACAAAGGTTGAAGGAGTTAATCACTACTATAACTGCCTTGAAAGAAATGATAAAGGAAGTTCTTCAAGTTGAAATGATGATAAAAATCAACACGATGGCTTAAGAAAATATGAAACTCATTGGTAAAGGCAAATATATAGACAAATACAGAATACTGTATTACTTTAATGGTGGTAAATAAATTGCTTTTAGTTCTAGCATAAAAATTGAAAGACAAAAGTATTGAAAGTAACAAAATATATTACAAAATACACAATATGAATAGATGCTAATTATGACAATAATAACAAAGTAGCAAGTGGGGTAGAAGTTAAAATGTTGATTTTTTTAATGTGATTAAGCTTAAGTTGTTATCAGCTTAAAATAGACCCTTATAGGGGGCGCCTGGGTGGCTCAGTCGGTTGAGCGCCGACTTCGGCTCAGGTCACGATCTCGCGGTCCGTGAGTTCGAGCCCCACATCGGGCCCCTGTGCTGACAGCTCAGAGCCCGGAGCCTGTTTCAGATTCTGTGTCTCCCTCTCTCTGACCCTCCCCCATTCATGCTCTGTCTCTCTCTGTCTCAAAAATAAATAAACGTTAAAAAAAAATAAAATAAAATAGACCCTTATAACTATATTTTGTGTGAGCCCCAAGGTAACCACAAAAATTACCAATAGAAGTTACAAAAGAAAAAAGGAAGTAGTTAAAGCATATCAATACCAAAAAAATCAATAAAATGGAAAGGAAGACAAGAAAGGAAAAAGGCAGACGAAGTAACCATAAAACTACCAGAAAACAGCAAAATGGCAATACTAAATCCTTCCCTATCAATAATTACTTTAAATGTAAATAGATTAAATTTCCCAACCAGAAGATGTAAAGTGGCTGGATGGATTAAAAAAACAAGACTCTGTAAGAAACTCACTTCAGATTTATGGACACACATAGGCTGAAAGTGAAGGGATGGGAAAAGATTCTATGCAAATGATAATTCAAAGAGAACAAAGGTGACTATACTTAGGTCAGACAAAATAGACTTTAAGTCAGGATAGCCACAAGAGACAAGGACATTATATAATGATAAAAGGAGTAATCCACCAGGAAGAGAGAACAATTATATATGCACCTGACATTTCATGGGAATACAAAGATACTACAAAAACATAGTAAAGACTGTTTACCAAAATCTAATAGCCCCTAAATATATAAAGCAAATATGGGCAGAACTGAATGGAGCAGATAACAATATACAGTAAAACCTTGGATTGCAATTAACTTGTTCAGTGAGTGTCCCACAAGATGAGCAAACATTTCTAATAAATTTTAACTTGATAACCGAGTGATGTCTTGCAATACAAGTAGTACATAACGCCACATGTGACATGCTCACCACTGAGCCAAAGGTTGTTCTCTCTGTCTCTCTGTCTCTCTCATTTGCTGAGGGATTGTAGGAGATTGTCTCCCATGCTCAGATGCTTGGTCTCAAGCCATGGTGTTTGGCAGAAATCAATGATTTTTCAGAACATTGGAAGGTGCCCACAACCAGCATTAGTGTATTTTTTTTTTTTTTGTCACTTCAAAGCACCTATAGACATTCCTTTGCTTTTCCATACAAGAGTAAGCTTAGGAATGCTTGGCTTCATTGTAGGTCAGGCTGCCTGCAGTTATTGACCCTTTCCTATGCTGCCTTATTGCCACTTACATTAAATACAGTATATGACAAGTTTATTAATACTGTACTGTAGTCAATATCCATTAGTGGTAGTGAAAGTCATACTACACAATAACCCTACTCTCTCTTGTCTCCCTCACACCAGCCAAGAAGGTTTTCAAAGATAAGTGCAGGTTAATCTGTTTATTTTTCCTTACATTTTATATTTTCTTTATCATTTTGTATTATATTACAGAATTGTAATCATTTTTATATGAATATTTTGGGGGTGTGGAATTAATCAGCTCAGTTTCCATTATTTCTTATGGGGAAATTTGCTTTGATATACAAGTGCTTTGGATTACAAGCATGCTTCCAGAATGAATTTTGCTTGCAAACCAAGGTTTTACTGTACTAATAATAGGGGACTTCAATATCTCACTTTCTTTTTTTTTTTTAATGTTTATTTTTGAGAGAGACAGAGAGAGAGAGAGAGAGAGAGAGAGAGAGAGAGAGTGTGTGTGTGTGAGAGAGAACAAGGGAGGGCCAGGGAGAGAGGGAGACACAGAATCTGAAGCAGGCTCCAGGCTCTGAGCTGTCAGCACAGAGCCCAGTGTGAGGCTCGAACTCACGAATTGTGAGGTCACGACTTGAGCCCAAGTCGGACGTTTAACCAACTGAGCCACCCAGGCGCCCCATTATATTCCACTTTCAATAATGGGTAGGACATCCAGGTAGAGTATCAATAAAGAAACAGAGGACTTAATATAGACCAAATGGACCTAATAGACCTATCAGAGCATTGAACCTAACGGGGGGCAGAATATACATTCTTCTTAAGTGCACCATACACAAAAATCAACTCAAAATGAATTAAAGACTTAAATCTAATACCTGAAACTGTACACCTCCTAGAAAAAGCTTCATGACATTGAAATGATTTCATGGATATGCTATCAAAAGCACAAACAACAAAAATAAAAATTAGTGGGACTACATCAAGCTAAAAAGCTTCTGTACAGCAAACAATCAACAGAATGAAAAGTCAGGTTTCAGAGTGGGAGAGATTATTTGCAAACCTGATACCTGTTAAGGAGTTCATCTCCAAAATATATAAGGAACTCCTACAACTCAGTAGCAAAGTTAATATCCCAATTATAAAATGGGCTAAGGACTTGGATAGACATACTTCAAAGAAGACATACAGATGGCCAACAAATGTATGAAAAAATGTTCAACATTATAATTATCAGGGAAACGTAAATCAGAACTACAGTGAGATATCCCCTCATAGCTGTTGGGATGGCTATTATCAAAAAAACAGTGTTAGGATTTGTCGAAATTAGCCGCCTTGCACACTGTTGGTGGGAATGCAAAACAGTGTGACCACTATAAAAAACAATATCGAGATTCCTCAAAACAACTAAAAAGGAACTATCCTACAATCCAGCAATCCCATTTATAGCACTTATTTAAACAATTGAAATAAGGATCACAAAGAGACACTAGCATTCCCATGTTCATTGTAGCCAAGTTTACCATAGCCAAGATGTAGAAACAATGTTGAACAGGTAAAATCTGCATGTATGTACCACAGAATACTATTCAATCTTAAAAAATAAGGAAGTCCTGCAATATGTGAAAACATAGATGAACCTTGAGGACATTATGCTAAATAAAATAGGGAAATCACAGAAAGATACTGCATAATTCCACTTATATGAGGTATCTAAGCCAAATGCATAGAATCAAAAAAGTAGAATGGTGATTGTCACAGGCTGGAGAATGGGGATTTATTAATAAAGTTTCAGTTAAGCAGGGTGAATAAGTTCTGGAAATCTGTACAACATTATATCTATAGTCAACAATAATGTAAAGTACTTAAAATTTTATTAAAAAGGTAGATTTCATGTGTTGTTACCACAATAAAAAAATGAAAAATTTAGGAATATATGATATGGGTACAGAAGAGATTTGAAACTACAAATATATTTGTGCAAATTTGTTTTCACTAAATTTGAAAATCTAAAGGAAAATATGGAAGGTTCTGTATGGAATTAATGTAATCATAATACCCCAACTTGATAAAGATGGCATTTTTTAAAGGCAGAGATAATCTCACTTATTCTGAATGTAGACACAACCAAAAAGGTATATCAAAAATAGAATCTTGTATATTGGAGGAAAATATACAAAAAAAGAATTTATGCCATGAAAACAGACACATAGATCAACGGAACAGAATAGAAAATACAGAAGTAGACCCACAAATGTCTGGCCAACTAATCTTTGACAAAACAGGAAGGAATATCCAATGGAAAAAAGACCGTCTCTACAGCAAATGGTGTGGGAAAACTGGTCAGTGACATGCAGAAGAATGAACCTGGACAGCACTTCCTTAACACCATACACAAAAATAAATTCAAAATAGATGAAAGACCTAAATGTAAAACAGGAAACCATCAAAGTCTTAGAGGAGAAAATAGGCAGCAACCTCTTTGACCTTGGCCACAGCAACTTCTTACTCAACACATCTGGAGGCAAGGGAAACAAAAGCAAAAATGCACTATTGGGACCTCATCAAGATAAAAAGCTTCTGCACAGTGAAGCAAACAGTCATCAAAATAAAAAGGCAACCAACGGAGTGGGAGAAGACATTTGCAAATGACATATCAGATAAAGGGTTAGTATCTAAAATCTATAAAGAACTTACCAAACTCAACACCCAAAAAACAAATAATCCAGTGAAGAAATGGACAGAAGACAGAAGACATGAATAGACACTTTTCCAAAGAAGACATCCAGATGGCTAACAGACACATGAAAAGATGCTCAACATCATTCATCACCAGGGAAATACAAATCAAAACTACAATGAGATACCACCTCACAGCTGTCAGAATGGCTAAAATTAACAGCTCAGGAAACAACAGACATTGGCAAGGATGCAGAGAAAGGGGAACCCTTTTTCATACTTGCTGGGAATGCAAACTGGTGCAGCCACTCCAGAAAATAGTATAGAGGTTTCTCAAAAAGTTAAAAATAGAACTACCCTGCGACCCAGCAGTTACACTACTAGGAAGTTATAGAAAGGATACAAAAATGCTGAGGGGCACATGTGCTGCCGTGCCTATAGCAGTGCTATCAACTAGCCAAATTATGGAAAGAGCCCAAATGTGCATTGACTGATGAATGGATAAAGAAGATGTGGGGTGTGTGTGTGTGTGTGTGTGTGTGTGTGTGTGTGTGTGTGTATAATGGAATATTATATATTATTATATAATTTGATCAAAAAACATGAAATCTTGCCATTTACAACAATGTGGATGGAGCTAGAATGTATTATGCTAGGCAAAATAAGTAAGAGAAGCTCAAATATGATTTCATTCATATGTGGAATTCAAGAAACAAAACATGAGTATAGGGAAAGGGAAGGAAAAATAAGATAAAAACAGAAAAGGGGACAAACCATAAAAGACTCTTAAATACAGAGAACTCAGGGTGGCTGGAGGGGATGAGGGGAGGGATGGGCTAAATGGGTGATGGGCATTAAGGGAGGTCACTTGTTGGGATGAGCACTCGGTATTATACGTAAGTGATGAATCACTGAATTCTACTCTTGAAACAAATACTGCACTATATGTTAACTGACTTGAATTTAAATTTAAAAAGAATTTATGCTAGAAACATAAGCATGAGTTTCACTTTTTAATAAATGCATCATCATAATCCATGACACAAAAGCTTAAAGGAGAAAAAAATGAACCTAAGAGTACCTACCAAAAATTTTATTAAAATTCACCAACTATTCCTATTTTTTAAATTTTCATGGGAGGGGTGCCTGGGTGGCTCAATCAGTTGGGTGTCTGGCTCTTGATCTCGGTTCAGGTCATGATCTCACAGACCGTGAGCTCCGCATTGGGCTCCAGCACTAAGCTTGGAGCCTGCTTAGGATTCTCTCTATGCTCCTCCCTCTCTGCCTTTCACTCTCTCTCTTTCTCTCTCTCTCCAAATAAATAAAATTAGTTTAAAAAAACTTCATGGAATACAAAGATATTACATAAACATAGTAAAGACTGTTTACCAAAATCTAATAGCAAATAGCTTTTTTTTAATATCAAATTTATTGTCAAATTGGTTTCCATAAAACAC
>NW_026057586.1:81957026-81988333 GCF_023721935.1 Panthera uncia
TTTTTTTTTTTTTTTTTCCCTCTGCTCCCCCATGGTCTTCTGTTAAGTTTCTCAGGATCCACAAAGGAGTGAAAACATATGGTATCTGTCGTTCTCTGTATGACTTATTTCACTTAGCGTAACACTCTCCAGTTCCATCCACGTTGCTACAAAAGGCCGTATTTCATTCTTTCTCATTGCCACGTAGTATTCCATTGTGTATATAAACCACAATTTCTTTATCCATTCGTCAGTTGATGGACACTTAGGCTCTTTCCATAATCTGGCTACTGTTGAAAGTGCTGCTATAAACATTGGGGTACAAGTGCCCTTATGCATCAGCATTCCTGTATCCCTTGGGTAAATTCCTAGCAGTGCTATTGCTGGGTCATAGGGTAGGTCTATTTTTAATTGCAAATAGCATTTTAATCATTGAAATAGGGAAGGTATTTCCACTTAAAATCTATTTTCTTTGCCTTTTTGTCCTAGTCCGTTTGAATTACTTCCAGTAGATTCTCCCCAGTGTGAGACTTTGTCCTGGAAGTTTAATTTTAAAAACTCGTAGTCCTTAGACTTCTCTGGTATGTCCCCACCTTACAGTTGACCTCTTGCATTCTCCCCAAAATGGAGGTGTCAGAAACCCTTTCCAGTTTCAGGTGCTTTTTCTGCAAATTGGCTCACTCTGCTTCCCAGAATATCTGTTTGGTAGTTAGGGTATTTCCTTTTGTGGGGCCCAGTAGACATCTCATTACTCTTCTCTGCTTTCTCTCTGACAGATACTAATACCACTTGGGTCTTAACAGCTGTCAATAGTTTGTCCTCATCTACCCATACTTGGGGGTTTGTCGATGCCTTACCACCTTTTGTTGCTGTTGTTTGTAGGTTTTGGTTTTACCATCCTAGTGCTTTGGCATTTTTTATGTGGTGATTTGAGGAGACTGTGAAAAACTGAAGTGCTGCTGCCACTTTGTGCAAATCTCCCTTCTTTTGTCATATGTAAATTTGTTTCCTAATCATTAAAAAATAGAATTCTACATCCTATGGTAAATAATTTTTTCCATGGACTGTGATATGGAGCCTTGCTCAAAAAGTTGTCTTTGGGGCGCCTGGGTGGCGCAGTCGGTTAACGTCCGACTTCAGCCAGGTCACGATCTCGCGGTCCGTGAGTTCGAGCCCCGCGTCGGGCTCTGGGCTGATGGCTCGGAGCCTGGAGCCTGTTTCCGATTCTGTGTCTCCCTCTCTCTCTGCCCCTCCCCCGTTCATGCTCTGTCTCTCTCTGTCCCAAAAATAAATTTAAAAAAACGTTGAAAAAAAAAATTAAAAAAAAAAAAAGTTGTCTTTTTTTTTAAACCTAGAAAACTTGAATTCAAGTCCCGGTTTGGTTAGTTGCAAATTGTTGTTTTTGTCATTTAATCTGAGCATCAGCTTCTTTTTTGTAGTGTGGAAATAACAGTATCTGAGTTTTGTTGATTATTCAACAGCATTTCTAGAAATGCTTTGCAAAGTAAAAAGTGCAATCAATGCAAATACAAAATATCATTACTTCTTCAGTTTGCCTTAACTGAGAACTTTCCTAGGGTTTGCCCTTTCCCATGCATGTTTTTTTCCAAAAAGTTTTTTTTTTTTAAATTACAGGAGAGTATAGCAAAATTCTTACTGTGTAATCAAGAATATTTGACCCATCACAGAGGCCCAGTGAATTAGCCAGGCGTGAAATCCTTTGCAGAAATGATAGTGTCTTTCTTCAAATACTTTGATGCTGCTTTATTTGAATCACATCAAATATAGTAAGCATTAAAATGCCCAAGATCCCACCAAAGCATTTCCTTTGAAGAGCTCGTGGACCCCTCTCCAAAACAAAACGAGTTATTTGTTTGTTTGTTTGTTTGTTTGTTTGTTTCTTATAGAGCGCAAGCAGGGAAGAGGACGGAGGGAGGGAGGGAGAGAGAGAGACAGAGAGAGAGAGAACCTTGAGCAGGCTGCACGCTCAGTGGAGAGCCCAATGAGAGGCTCGATCCCACAACCCTGGGATCAAGACCAAAGCCGAAATCAAGAGTCAGACACTCAACTGACTGAGCTACCTAGGCACCCCCAAAATGAATTTTTAAAGCATAATACTATTACACATACATTTATGTACATAAAACCATATGTTTTCTACCTAAAAATAGACCATACTGATAATAATTGTTCCCAATAGGGAGGACTGGGAATATCAGAAGTAGTGATGAACAGGGATTTAGCCCTATATTTAATGTTTTAAACTTTAAAAAATAGCTTTAGGGGCACGTGGGTGGCTCAGTCATTTAAGCGTCCAACTTCGGCTCAGGTCATGATCTCATGGTTCATGGGTTCGAGCTCCGCTTCGGGCTCTGTGCTGACAGCTCAGAGCTTGGAGCTTGCTTGCTTCAAATTGTCTCCCTCTCTCTCTGCCCCTCCCCTTCTCATGCTCTGTCTGTCTCTCTTGCTCTCAAATAAACATTAAAAAAAATTTTTAAATAGCTTTACTGATGTATAATTAATATACTATAAAATTCACCCATTTAAAGCTTATTTACAGATTGTGCAGCCATCATCATAATCTCATTTTAGAACATTTTTATCACTCTAGAAAGAAACCTGTGCTCAGTAGCAATCACTCCTCATTCTCTTCCATCAGCTTCTTCCTTTCTTTATGGATTTGCCTATTCTAGATGTAAATATAGATGAAATCATGTAATATGTGACCTTCTGTGACTGGCTTTTTTCATTTAGCACAATGTTTTTCAAGGTTCTCCTGTACTATATAGTATGTATCACTATTACTTTCCTTTTTATTACTAAGTAATGGTCCATTGTATGGTGATAGCACATTTTATTTACCACCAAGCTCTGGGCAGAACCACATTGCCTGATGCTAACACAGTTCCTCACTTTCCTCTTTGAAGATTCTTATCCTGCCCACTCTACCAGTTCCCTCTTCTTCCTGACAAGTTTTTTTTTCATGAAATATTTATTTAAGAAAATAAGTATTACACAGAAGAAGACACTTTAAACTAGTTAAATTTAGGTGAATCTTTGTAAAGCATAAGCTGGGCCCTCATTTCAGAGGTATATCCTGAATAGGAATTTCTGGGGTTTATAACTTATAGACATTGAGGGGATGTGGGATGAGAAGGATTTACCCTACAATGGCCTAATTTGCTAATATGAGATGTAACAAAGGAAAACAATGGTAACCTGAACAAATATTTATTGCATATTTTGTTCTGAACAGTAGTCTAAAAGTTTTACATACTAGCAATCCTCATGGTAACCCTGCAAGGTATGTATGATGTATTCAATTTATGGTTGAAAAAAACCTGACGTTCATAGGGTAAAAATGTTATCCAAACTCAAAGCTAAGAAAGATGAGTAGAGATTCAAACCCACATTTCTGTGACTTCAAAGTCCCAAGTGCTTTGGCCAACCTCTCTAATTAGACCTAGAGTTGGACAGTGGTATGGGAAGTGCTATCTCTGTATATGAAGTTTAGATTCATTTTAGTGAATTCAAGGGGCAGTACGCTTGGGGCAGAAGATCCAAAGCCCCAACAGACTATTCCTAAACCTGTAATGTCATATCTGGGAAAAAAACATTGATTTTTTTTTTCATTGAGAGATGTCTTCTGAGGCTACCTCTGCAAGGCCATATAGGAGAGGGGCAGGTTCCCATAAATCTCCTCTGCCTCATCCACTGCTAACAATGAATTCTAGCTGTGGAGTTACTGTTTCTCTGAACCAAGTGGGATCCAAGCAGCCAAAGTTTGAATTAACTCAAGCAAGCAACAGGCTTGCCTGAAGCAGGATACTGGGAGGTGCTTCTCACTTGGTCTAAGTTTCCAGAACTAGCCTGTCAGTTGTTACTCAGAGAAGAATTCTGCCAATAAGAGTGGTGGAAAAGAGAAAGGAATAATGGGAAGACAGCACAGGTAAAGAATAGGACCCAGAAGAAAATCCTGGATGGATTTTGTTGGCAGTATTACTTATAGTGGCTAAAAACAACAGCCCTGGGTACAAAATTCATGTCTGTCTATTAAAAATGGTTGAGGGGTACCTGGGTGGCTCAGTCAGTTAAGTGTCCAACTTTGGCTCAGGTCATGATTTCACAGTTCGTGGGCTCGAGCCCCGTGTTGGGCTCTGTACTGACAGTTCGGAGCCTGGAGCCTGCTTCTGATTCTATGTCTCCCTCTCTCTCTGCCCCTCCCCTGCTCACGCTCTGTCTCTCTCTGTCTCAAAAATAAATAAATGTAAAAAAAATTTTTTAAACGATTGTGTTAACTATAGAATATCGTTAGCAATATACCATGGAATACTGTGCAGTCATGACAAAGAGTGGTTTAGAAATGCACAGAATGACTTGGTGAGCCTGCCACTATGCAGATAAAAGCAAGATTCAAAGGAATGTAGATAACATGAGGTCATTTTAAAAAGATTACCCCTAAAACATTTATATCTAATTATATGACTATGGAAAAGAATGTGGAAAGTTGTACACCAGGTTAGCAGTGATTTCTAAGAATAAAGTGAGGAGAACTGCAGTCAGTCAAGGGGGTGAAAAGAGAATATGGTAAGTGAAATAAATTAAGAGAGCATCTTATTAAAGGGAGGGAGTCCAAAATAAAAGGAGCATGTAGGATATGGTTTCATTTTGTAAAAGTATTTGGTCTAAGCTTTCTGAAAATAGCAGGGATTATAGTTCAGAAATCAGGGGATAATGGATGCTTGACATCAATGCTTCAAGACTTCACAGAGGCTACCCCTCCGGGGTGGGGGTTGGGGGTACCTTCAGACATTCTCATGCCTCAGTCTTTTACCTGCACCCTGTTATACAAAGCCCAAGTCCCCAACTTCCAACTTTTCTCTCACAAGATCCTTCCTTCTCAATGATCAACATTACAATGAATTCTATAAGAATGTAACTTTGCCTGCATTGAAGACCACTCATTTATAAGTTTAGTCAAGCTGTATAATCAGTCTTGTCTCAACCACTCTAATGAAGAACAGGCCTTGAGTTTGACCTTTAAAATAAAACCTCACTAAAAGGTTCTCCTACAAAGGCAAATTTTGCATCCCCCTCTGATTAAACAAAAACTGATAATTTGAAATGTCTATAATTACAGTTATGTCATAGGTTTCAAAGATACAGGATCTATTTCAGAGGTAAGGTCAAGGTCAAACTGTTTAGCTTCTTCTCTCCCCGGCAGTCTCTCTGGAATAGAATGATTTTTTCATAACAGGACCATAAGGTGGTGGATTGTGCATATTTATGGGGAAAGGTAATGGAAGATTCATTTTCCCATTACAAAGTAATCACCTAGAGCCATAAGACATATATAATGAAGGGATTGATAAAGAAGCTCAGGGGTGCCTGGATGGCTCAGTCGGTTAAGCATCCAACTTTGGCCTAGGTCATGATCTTGCCGTTCCTGAGTTCGAGCCCCGTGTCAGGCTCTGTGCGGGCAGCTCAGAGCCTGGAGCCTGTTTCAGATTCTGTGCCTCCCTCTCTCTCTCTTCCCCTCCCCCACTCACACTCTGTCTCTCTCTCAAAAATAAGTAAACATTAAAATTTTTTTTTAAGTTTAAAAATTTTGATAGCTGTATGTCTAGAAGCAGGGTGAAAACTTATTTATTTTAAAGTTGTTAAGCATTTTCATTGGTGGAGGAAGATTGCTTTTTTTAAATTTCACTTTATGAAAACATTTTAGTGAGACTTTTGATCAATACCCCACCCTAAATGACAAAATTCTACTCAGGAATGTAGTTTCAGCCCACAGCTAATAACATCATACACAGTGATAAAAGTCTGAACGCTTTTCCTCTAAGATCAGGAACAAGACAAGGATACCGACTCTAACCACTTTTATTCAA
Source organism: Panthera uncia (assembly GCF_023721935.1). NCBI lineage: Eukaryota > Metazoa > Chordata > Mammalia > Carnivora > Felidae > Panthera > Panthera uncia. Next base: position 81,962,894 of record NW_026057586.1, read on the forward strand.
CATAGTATTGGAAATCCTAGTCAGAGAAATTGGGCAAGAAAAGTAAAAGGCATCCAGAGAGGAAGAAGTAAAGCCTCACTACTTGCAGATGACATATAAACACTCCACTAGGGTGCCTGGCTCAGTCAGTAGAGCATGAGACTCTTGATCTCAGGGTTGTGAGTTCAAGCCCCATGTTGGCTGTAAAGTTTAAACATTATTAATAATAAGTAATAAAGACTCCAACAGAAAATTTAGAACTAGTAAGTGAATTCAGTCAAGTTGCAGGATGCAAAATCAATATACAAAATCAGTTGTGTTTCTATACACTAATAATGAACTATCAGAAAAATTAAGAGCCCCATTTACAATTGCCTCAAAAAGAATAAAATACCTAGGAATAAATTTAACCAAGGAGGTGAAAGACCTGTAGTTGAAAACTGTAAGACGCTGATGGAAGACATTGAGGAAGACACAAAGAAGTGGAAAGATACTTCATGCTTATGGGTTGGAAGAATTCATATTGTTTATTTTTTTAATGTTTATTTTTGAGAGAAGCAGAACAGGCAGAGAGAGAGGGAGACACAGAATCTGAAGCAGGCTCCAGGCTCCGAGCTGTCAGCACAGAGCCTGACGCAGGGCTCAAACCCATGAGCCACGAGATCATGACCTGAGCAGAAGTTGGACGCTTAACTGACTGAGCCACCCAGGCGCCCCAAGAATTAATATTGTTAAAATGCCCATACTATCCAAAGAAATCTACAGATTCAGTTCAGTTCCTACAAAAATTTCACAGTATTTTTATGTAGAAATAGAATAAATACCCTAAAATTTGTGTGGAACCACAAAAGTAATCAAAACAATCTTAAGAAAGAAGAACAAAGTTGGAAGCATCACACTTTCTGATTTCAAACTATATTACCAAAGCTTAGTAATCAAAACAGTATGGCGTTGGCATAAAAACAGACACACAGGTCAATGGAACAGAATAGAAAGCCCAGAAATAAACTCACACATATAGTCAATTAATTTAGGACGGTAAAGCCACAAATAGGCAATGGGGAAAGGACAGTCTCTTAAATGATGTTGGGACAACTGTATAGCCACATGCAAAAGAATGAAGCTGGACCACTATCATACCCATACACAAAAATTAACTTAAAATTGATTAAATATTTGAACAATAAGACCTGAAACCATACAACTCCTAGAAGAAAACATAGGCAATAAGCTTCTTGACATTGGTCTTGGTAGTGCTTTTTTGGATCTGACACCAAAAGTAAAGGCAACAAAAGCAAAAATAAACAACTGAAACTACATCAAACTAAAAGTTTCCATAGCAAAGGAAATCATCAACAGAATGAAATCATCAACTACTGAATGGGAGAAAATACTTGCAAATCATGTATTTAATAAGGAGTTCATATCCAAAACATGTAAAGAACTCATACGACTAAAAAGCAGTAAAACAACCCAATCAAAAAATGGGAAGAGGATCTGAATAGACATTTTTCCAAAGAAGACCTACCAGGGGACATCTGTGACTTAGTTGGTTAAGCGTCTGACTCTTGATTTTGCTCAGGTCATGATCTCCATGTTTGTGGAATTGGGGCTCTGTGCTGACTGTGTGGTGCCTGCTTTGAATTCTCTCTCCCATTCTCTCTGCCCCTCCCCTGCTCGTGTGCATGCAGGTGCACGTGCACACATGCTCTCTCTATATATGTATGTATATTTGTATATGTATTTATATATATATTTATATATATATATATATATATGTTTATATATATATGTTTATATATATATATACATAGGAGCACCTGGGTGGGTCAGTCGGTTAAGCGTCCGGCTTTAGCTCAGGTCATGGTCTCCTGGCTCTTGATTTAGAGCCCTGCTTCCAGCTCTGTGCTGACAGCTTGGAGCCTGGGGCCTGCTTTGGATTCTGTGTCTGTCTCCTTTTCTCTGCCACTCTCCTGCTCATGTTCTGTCTTTCTCCCTCTTTCAAAAATGAATAAACGTTAAAATTTTTTTAAAGGCCATACAGATGGCCAACAGGTTCATGAAAAGGAGCTCAGTATCACTCATCATCAGGGAAATGCAAATCAAAGCTACACTGAGATATCACCCTACACCTGTTAGAATGGTTATTATCAAAAATACATGAACTAACAAGTGTTGGTGAGGATGTGGACAAAAGGGACCCCTTGTGCGCTATTGGTGGGAATGTAAATTGGTGCATCCACTATGGAAAACACTATGGCGTTTCCTCAAAAAAGTTAAAAATAGAACTACTATATGATTTAGTAATTCCACTATTGGCTATCCAAAGGAAACAAAACACTAACTTGAAAAGATACCTGTACCTTCATGTTCACTGCAGCATTATTGACAATAGCCAAGACATGGAAGCTACCTAAGTGTTATCAATGGATGAATGGATAAAGAAAATGTGAAAATATATATGTATGTTTACTATATATAAAGGAGTATTTTATGTATAGGTATATATATATATATATATATATATATATATATATATCATTCAACAAGAAAAAAAGGAAATTTGCCATGTGTAACAACATGGATGGACCTTGACAGAATTTGAAACAAGTCCATAGAGAAAGACCAATATCATATATTCTCAAATACATGTGGAATCTAAAAACAAACAAAAACCAGAAATACCTCATAGATACAAAGAACAAATGAAAAGTTTCCAGAGGCAGGGGATGAAGGGATTGGTGAAATGGGTGAAGGCAGTCAAGAGATACAGACTTTTCAATCATAGAATAAATAAGTCCTGGGGATATAATATACAGTATGATGACTAATTAATACTGTGTTATATATTTGAAAGTTGCTAAGAAAGTAGAACTTACAGGTTCTCATAAGAAAAAAAAATTATGTGTGGTGATGTATGTTAGCTTATTGTGATAATCATTTCGAAATATATCCAAATACAAATTACTGTGTTGTACACCTGAAACTAATGTTATGTCAATTATATATCAATAAAAATAAAAAATAAGCTTAAGAAATGAAGTTTGAACATATAAAAAAGCTAAATTTTTGTCAAACTAATTTCATGCTTTGTCTCTCTGTTGTGTGTTCATGTGAGGTTATGATGACGTGATCTAGGTTTTCAGTTGTCATTAAAAAAAAAATTTTTCCCCTTCTCACTGGGCCCCAGAGAATGTGGTGGAATCTGATTCCAAGTAATGAGGATATTATCACAAGCACTCCTACAGGAACCATAAAGGATGTTAGGTCAGGTCAAAAAGGAGAGAGATGGCCTATCCAGGTCACCAGTTGGGCATGACCCCTGGACTCTTAGAAACATTAATACATATCTGCAGCATCCAAATGTTTTTCTTTTCCATATTATAATTTCTCTTTGTTCCCCTCAACCACAAATGTAGATAAAAATGTAGAGCCTGGGTGGGGCTGTGCTTTGAGGAACTAAGGGAAGGGCCTGGGTCTCCACTCGCCTAAGGCAGCACAGAAAGGACAATAGTTGCCCAGGAAAGATGGGCAAAATATAGAAGCAGGTCACCATCAGAAGTTTTAGGAAAGCAGCTGTCTGTTGACTACTGACACAGATTATTGGATAGTGCTACAAGTATTCGTCAGAATCCCTCAGATGGGGAGGGGAGTCAGGTGAAAAGGTGTGCTTTCTAGAGTACACACAATGCGGAATTGTTGTCACCTGAGCTTTACAAGTAACTCGGACCCTTGGAACACGGAGATTTCATAGCCCAAGTTACATCTGCTTTCTCCTGCCCACATTAAAACTGGCCACCTGCCCTACCATAGACTATCATAATCTGGTTCAAACTTCATTTGCTGGAATTTGAGATTTTATAAACTTTTGATTATTTGACAATTTATAAATGTTTAGCAATCGATATTGTGTCTAGATTTCACTTGTGTTAAGGAGTAGCAAGAGACATTCTGCCCAGGGAATGAATCTGGCCCTATATTTTATGGTTAGCACCATTTAATTATTCGCTGGATAAACATTTATTAAGCATCTACAATCAACACTAAATAAGATGACCATTCCATGATGTCAGGATGTAATAGGAGAAAAGGCATTTTCATCAATAATGATTACACAATTTTGGAATTCATAATAGAGGTCAGTTAGAGGCATATACCTATTGAGTGTCTTCCCCATCACTTTTTACCACAGGAAAAAGCTCATGGAGAAATGGAAAATGGAGACTGAGTCATACCTGAGGAAAGATACAGGTTCTACTACTTAACCAGATCTAGAGCAAATTTTCTTTGCTTCCTCATGAACAAGATGGAGGTTTCATAGGGAAGTTGGGAGGATTAAGTTGAGACAATGAATGCAAAGTATTTAATACAGTTCCTAGCACAGAATGAATAACATTAATATTACACTTGCTTTGTGCTGTCTTCACCAAGAAATATCTACCACCTCTAAGTTCCATTAACTGTAATTGGAGAGATTGCTTCAGATGTCAGTCAACAAGTTATTAGTTTCAATAAGTTTTAAAAATAGACAAAATTTTAGTTTTGTACATATACTTAGCACTGTGGTAGGGGCCTCTATGCTATTATAAAATTAGTATAAATAGAGTTTGCTAAGTCTACATGATGTTCATCAGACATGAGATATTTGGAGATCTGAAATTCATCCCATGAAGATTAGTACAGAGGAAATGCTATGAAAGCTTCTCTAAAAGAAAAAGAAATGAAACCTTTTGGATAAAGAGTGAGGATGGCTATAGGAAGGTCTTGGAAATACCAGGAAGTAATAAATTGTATATACATATGTCATATTAAACATCTGCCAGATTTGATAAGGTTCATGACTTCAACACTTGCCCCTTGACAATCAGGGTCTTCTGGTTTACCAGGTATAGTACATCCCACAGAGTCCCAGAACAAAGTAGACTCAATAACTATGCCAAGTGGAATCTGAAGAGATGTATAATCTGAATAAAGTTTTATTTATTTTTGGATTTAAACACTCCTCGTTTTCTGAATGCACATTTATAGGGCAAATTGCTCACATTAAAAACTGTCCTCATAATATGTAGTGGTATTGCAATGAAAAAACAAGTGAAAATAATAAATGCAGGTACATGTGGTAATGTATGTCAAACAGCTTACATGAAAGATGACGTGTCCTAAAAAAGTTCCTGGTGAATGGAAAAAAATGGCCCAAGGCAGACAACGATGTCTATAGATGCATATGAAGAGTTCAAATGAAACGTGGAAAAGTAAGAAGTAATAAAACATTTACTATATTAAATAAATAAAACCTCAGTTACTAAAATGAATAATAAAAGCAGATGAATCCCTGCTCCTACATTAGTATATTTTTATGGACTGAATAATTCTAGAGCCACTGGAGCTATCAATTCCCACTTCACCTATACATCCCTGAGCCTTTCATTCCCACTCAGTGCTTGAGATGCTTGATATATTTGACTTCTTCCTCCCTCTTATGGCTCTGATTCCTCCTCTTCCTCTTCCTCCTCTTCCTCTTCCTCCTCTTCCTCTTCCTCTTCCTCTTTCTCTTTCTCTTTCTCTTTCTCTTCTGATGGAGGCTCTTCAGCTGCCTCTTCTGCAGCAGGTATTTCAGGCTCTGGGGGCTTTACCACAGCCTTTTCTGGCCCCTTTTCTGTGGGTTCTGGATGAGCTTCTTTTGTACATTTACAAAGGATGATGACACAAACAATTATCAATACTGTGCCCAAAAGTATCAGGAGTAATATGAGCAAACAGTCTGAGAAATTTTCTTTATCTTTGTGAACAGTGGTAGTGTTTTGAGTTTCACCTGGGTGTGGTGCACTAGGAGAGCCACTGTCCACACTACCCCCATTTCCTGCAGTTTTGCAGTTGGGGGGTGCATAGCCAGCCTCACAATGGCAGTGCTTTAAATTGTTGCAAACTCCTCTCCCGTTACACATTTCTTTCGGTTCACAGTCGTAGTTGAGCACAGCATGATCAGTGCAGGAGCGATTCATACAGATTTTCTCTGGGGCACAAAGAGTGCCAATGTGCACATATCCATTATCAGGGATATCAGTAATGTCATAGACATCCATGCTCCAGCAGAAATCATCTTTATGAGGGACCTGAATCATTGTTTGATTAGGTTTAATTTCTGGTACATGTTTGATATTTGTACATATGATTTTCCCACAATATATGTTTTCATCCTCACATTTAACGTATTCTGACCTAGGTGATGTGGGAAAGCCACAGTTTCCAAATCGGTCTCCTTTGGTGTTCATGGAAATGTAACAGTCTTCTGGGGCAGACCTTGCAGGGTACCCAAAAACATGTAGACATTGAATATCCGGGGTCCTGCACACACCCTGAACACAATAGTGAACTCTCTCACAAGTTGTACCATCTTGCTTGTATGTGTCGTGGGGGCATATTGCAGTCGTACCATCACAATATTCAGGAAGGTCACACTCTCCAAGAGCAGGACGACACATGAATCCCTTTTCTGCAAATCCACATGTTTCATTACAGCGGGGTCCAGGACTACACTGTGCATGCTCCTTCAGCCTACATGTTTGGTCACAGCACCGGTGATCACCACAGTCAGGTCCGCAGTCACACTCCTCATTGTCCTCCGACACACCATTTCCACACTCTGCATTCCTACGCAGGCGATGTTGGGGCCGAGGCTTGTTAAATAGGCAGTCCCCTTTGTGTTCCCGGAGGAACTGGTAGAAGTAATCAGAGCTGCAGTTGCTGAAGCCACCTTCTTTGGTGATATTTTCACGCATGAGGCACAAGCGTTTATCTCTACAAGCGCAGGCCGAGTGGTCGTGCCGAATACCCAAGTTGTGCCCAAGCTCATGGGCCATGAGCGCTGCAAACAGGAGGACGTCTTCATGATGGAAGGACTCAACGGCTGCCGCAAAGCCACTTGAACAGGCACCACTGAGAAATGCCTGTCCCACGTCTCCTTCAGGGTGATGTCCAACGATCATGTGGGCAACATCGTGCTTCACGCGACGGGAGAGCTTCTCCTGTCTCCAGCTGTTGAAATTCCCGAGTGTAACTTGCAGGTCCGCCGGGACTTCTATGAGGTCCCCCTCGGTCCAAATCTCCATTCCAGCCAGCACCACCTCTGTGTTTATCCCCCTGGTGAAGCTGTTGGCCAGAGCGGTGATGTCCATGACCCTCTGGACCGTCTCACTGACGTCACTGCCCCACATTTGGAACCGCTGGTTGTTGACCACGACGAACATCTCCACGTACTTGGTGTGTGACCAAAAGGAGGACGGTGCCTGTGGACTGTGAGGCTTCCTGCTCCCCTGCTGCCGGCTGGCAGGCGCCACTTGGCTGCCTTTGGAAGTGACCCCACAGGAGACTCGAGCTTGGTGTGCCATCGTGTACAACACATGTTCAGAGCGTTTCGAAGCGTCCTTGGGCTTAAGGCCATAGGGTTTCCCCTCCTTAATCAGGATGCCCCTGAGGCCTGAACAGGTGTTGAGAGAAACAAAAGAACCCGGGACTCCTTCTATGTAGCCTTCATAGTGACAGTCATGTGAGATGAAAGGCATTTCTTGCCCCAGGACGCCACTGTGGTAGCTGAAGACTGGAAAGTTCTTCACAAAAAAGTCTCTCTTCGCCTTCAGGTGAATCATCCATTTCTGGCCCTGCATTAAGAGCATATAGGATGCCTTTTCCACTGGGTCTTCCCTTCCCTTGACTGTCAGGCTCTTGGGGATGACTGTTTCATAAGAGTAATATACAGATCCCAGGTCACAGTACAAGGTTGGCAGCAAAATCAGCGCCAACACTAGCATGATCCCCAACCTGACACACGGAGGTCCCGGCACCACTAGTGCCCACCTCGAGCCCTTCATTTGGGGAGCCCGAGTTGGAAGCGCTCTGCCAGCCTCATGTGTAACCACTTGGTATTTCTGTAGAGAAGACAAGGAGGAGGCAGAGTGTCTCACAGAGGCTGCCACTGGCATGGCCATTGTGAATCGGTTGATGGTGTGCGGACTGTATCCATTAGCAGCAGCTCTCCCTGACACGCCGACCCTCATATGGGAGTCTGGCATTATGGAGTCAAGGCATTAGCTCCAGATCTATGCTGGCTGTAGGAAGGGTCGCTGGCTGCTGCCTGCTTCTGAGACGCACAGCCTCTGGCTGTGTCCTTTCCAGTCTCTCTGATCTCTCTGTAATCCTTCAGGTAGTGTCCTTTCTCTGTGACTTCCTTCCACAGCATCAGCTTCGGTGCTCCGTGGCTACGGTCCTTTTGACACCGTGGAGTGATGTAATCACGAAGGGCTGTGAACCCTAAAACGCAAGACCATCCCTTGAGAGTGGAAACAAAACCTGCATGCCTCCTTCAACTGTGCCACACGGAACGCCCCGCCCCCACCCCTCCTGTTGTCCGTTGCTTGACTTAACTCCAAATGTTCCAGACCAGGGGGCTTAGACATCTTTGGTGGGCACCCTCTGTTGCTCACTTCCCCTCTTCTAAACCTCTTGCTCTGTAACACATGGACATCATAACTCAGAGTGTCCTTTATCCCTCAGTGAGGCATTATAGTGACGTGCACATCTCCCAGGCCAGTCTGTTCGCTAAGGCAAATGGGGTGGTGGGCCTGTGCCGCAGGATAGACCCAAGTGGGCTGGGACCCATGGGGCACGGTCAATACGCCTATGTTTTAACATCTTCAAAGCTCGGTTCCTCAAGTTCTGTTTATGACACTGTCCAAAAGTGTGTATGGGAGAGGCCAACAGAGCAGCCTCCTCTTATGTGCGAGTGTGAGTATCATGGGCATGTCAGTGGGTGAGTCCAGGCCCACACCCTTCTCAGGATGGCCCTGACATATGGCATGCTAAGGTTATGCCCGTTGTAAACTAGGTATCCTAAAAGTCTCCCCTGTGTTAGAATGTGGCCTCTACATGTCCAGTGACCACTTCTGTTTGTTCACCTTTATACCCTCAGGTCTAGAAGAGTGCTTGTCCAAGAGTAGATGAACAAGAATTATTTACTGAGTGAATAAATGACTCCCAGGTATGGGTGCTGTGATTGATGTCTCATCTGTTGCATGTTATTCGTTTGTACTTGCTGAACAGGTACCTGCCCTGAATGGCTGAAAGTGTCTTCAGGAAAACTCACAACCATGCTGACTAATGGCACATTTGTGATCTCAATGTGTACCTCTTTCTACATTTCACCGGTCAGGTCACCCTAATTTCTTCTTGCCTCACATTTCACTGAGAAAATGGAAGCAATCGAAAGGGAACTTCCACATGTAGAAGCCAGGCGAGCCCACCTGTACCTAGATTTTCCTCCTACTGTAGTGGATAAATTGTCCATGCTCCACTCTGAGGCCTATCCCTCTGTTTGTATCTAGAGTCACCTCGCATTCTGTTTCTCATGGGCTTCACTTTTCCAGTGGTCCCTTCTCTCTTTTACACCTTAAACATCTGTTTGTCCATTGTATCCTATCTCATTATGTGCTGTAATATCTCACTTTTATGAAACCATCCTTCTCAGCATATCACTGCCTAGTCACATCCAGGTTCTCTTCTCTGTTTCACAAGGAAACTTTTTTGAAAGGGTGTGTAAACATTCTGTTCCAACTTGCATCACTAGTTTTCTTTTCCGAAATGTTTTCCTTTGAATTACAGCACAAACACTACACATGCATGAAACATGAATGTAGTTTACTGGGAGTTACTAAAAAGAGAACAGCTGAGCCAGATACAAAAGGACAACTATGTTATGATTACATTTATATGAGGTTCCTCAAAGAGTCAAGTTCAAGAGACAGAAAGTAGAATAGAGGTGACCGGGAGCTGGGGAAAGAGTACTGGGGGAGTTCTTGTTTAATGGGTGCAGAGCTGCAGCTTGGGATGATGAAAAGTTCTGTAAATGGGTGGTGGGGACAGTTGTCCAACAGTGTGAATGTATTTAATGCCATGAAACTGTACACTGAAAAACAGTTAAGATGGTTGATGTTACATATATTTCACTCAGGGAGAGAAATAGCTGTGTGTGTACAACTCCACTGAAGTAATCAACAGTTTTAGCTCCACAGAAGTCGCCCATTTACCATTCATTGCCAATCACAAACCCTCCTGCTCCAGAGAGAACCATGATCCTCTCTCTTTTGGTAACTCCTTTCTCACTTCTTAAAAAATTGATTTGCTTCCTAAATAGGCATCCCAGAATTGTGTGATTTTAGTTTACTTGTCTTCTAGTGACACCTTTATTGAGCTACAACTCACATAGTTTAAAGAGTACAATTCAGTGGTTTGTAGTATGTTCAGAAAATTATGCAGGCATCACCACAGTTGAGTTTGGAACATTTTCCTCACCCTCCAAAGAAAGCTCTCGTATTCATTATCAGTCCCTCCCCACTCTCCCCTCCCCTGAGCCCCTGGCCACCACTAGTGTACTTTCCAGCTCTATGACTGTCTGTTCCGGGCATTTCATAGCAATGGACTTTCTACCCGTGTGGTTTTCTGTGACTCCCTTGTTTCACCTCGCATCTTGTCAAGGATGAGCCATGTTGTAATATGTGTCCGTACCTCATTGCATTTTGGCCAAATAACGCATGCTTTTTGAATAAGTGAGTATACCGCATTTTATTTTTTGACCCATCAGTCGATGACCATTTTGATTGTGTCCACTTTTTGGCCATTGTGAATAATCCTGCTGCTATGGTCATTTGAGTACAAGTTTTTGCATGGACAAATGTTTTCATTTGCCTTGGGTAGGTTCTTGGGAGTGGAAGTGCTCGGTCCTATGTTAAGTCTGTGTTTAGCCTTTTGAGGAATGGCCCAACTGTTTTCTAAAGCAGCTACACGATTTTACATTCCTGGCAGCAGTAAGTGAGGATTCGAGTTTCTCCACATCCTCTGACATTCATTCCTGCCTGTCCTTTTGATTTTAGCCATCCTAGTGGATGTAAACTGGTATCTCGTTGTAGTTTTGATTTGCACTTTTCTGATAATTAGTAATATTGCACAGCCCCCTTCGTATTCTTATTGGTCATTTATTTCTTCTTTGGAGAAATGTCTCTTCACATCCCATGCCCTTTTAAAATTGGGTGTCTTTCTCCTTGACTTGTGAGAGTTCTTAATATTGTCTGGGCATTAGTCCCTATCACGTAGATGATCTGCAAGTATTCTCTCCCATCCCGTGGGCTGTCTTTTCACTTCCTCAGTGCTGTGTTTCTCTCCGAGCGGACGGCTATTTCATTTTTCTTCTTCTTTTTTTCCTAATGCGTTAAAACACACAGAACATGAATTTTACCGGATTTAAGGACACACTTCACTGGTTTTAAATGCATCCATAATGTTGTGCTGCCGCCACCACTATCGATCTCTGGGACTCTTTTCGTGTTTTGACTGAAACTCCATAGTCAATAAACTATACATCCCCAGGGTCTCCTTGCCTCCATCCCCTCGCAACCACCATTCTACTTTCTGTGTCTGTGATTGTGACTACTCTGAGTAATTCCTATGAGTGGAATCATAACAGTATTTGTCTTTGGGGGACTGGCTTATTTCACTTAGCGTAATGTCCCCAAGGTCCATCTGTGTTGTAGCATGCGTCAGAATATTTTTTCTTTCTAATGGTGAGTAGAAATATTTTTTCTTTCTAAGGGTGTTACATTGTATATGTGTATACCACATTTTGCTTACCCGTTCGTCGCTCGTCGTCCATCGGTGGACACTTAAGTTGCTTCCGTGTTTTAGCCACTGTGAATAGTGCTGCTAAGCACATGACGTACAAATATCTCTTCCAGACCCTGCTTTCAGCTCTTTTGGGTATATGCCCAGAAGTGGAATTGCCGGATCGTACAGCAGTTCTATTTCCGATCTTTTGAGGAACCGCGACACTGTGTTCCGCAGTGGCTGTATCATTTTACGTTGTCACCAATAGCACACGTGGGTTCCAATTTGCTCCACATCCTCTCCAGCACTTGCTCTTTTCTGGTTTTTTTGACAGTAGCCATCCTCATGGGTATGAGGTGGTACCTCAGTGGACTTTTGATTTGCATTTCCCTAATGATTGGCGATGTAGGCCATTGGTGTATCTTCTTTGCAGACATGTCTTTTCGAGTCCTTGGCCCATTCTTTGAATCAGGTTGTTGATTTTATAGTTGTTGAGTTTTAGGAGCTTCTCTGTATATTCTGGATGTTAATCCCTTCTCAGATACTTGACTTGCAAATATTTCCTTCCATTCTGTGAGTAGCCTTTTTACTGTGTTAATAGTGTTTTTTGATGCACAAGATCTAAAAATTTTCTTGAAGTCCATTTTGTCTTTTGTTGTTGTTGTTTTCTGTGCCTTTGGTGTCATTAGTTGGAGAAATCTTTGCCAAATCCAGTGCCATGAAACTTTTGCCTTCTGTTTTCTTCTAAGAGTTGATAGCAAGACAGGTCCTGTGAATGGGGATTTTCTGGGGAAGTGCCAGATGTGTAAGTTAGTAACAGTTCTATGGCCACGGGGCCTTTGAAGAAGTTCCAAACTGTTCTGCCCCTTACATTGGGTGCTAGGCCGCCTGTTTTCACAGCTACTGCTGTTGATAGGATGTGGTTTTTCAAGGCTAGTGGGGACCTGAGGGAGAAGGGGGATATGGGACTAGGGCAATTAAAACTTCACAGAGTTCACTGCTCTAACCAAGATTCGGCTGCTTTACTGTTTCTGTTTTTGAACAAACCGGCTTCACATGGTTCTGTCTTGGATTAATTTTCATACTGGCGAAAAATTGATTTTGACTGGTTTTGCCTGTGTTGTGACTACCTTTATGGGGGAGGGGATTTGGGGGGGACCCTGCTTTAACCTTTTGGAAGTCTTCCCGTTTTACCTCTTAACTTCCTGTGAATTCATAGGAATGCAGTGTGGCCGGCCTCTTTTGCTCCACATGGTATTTGAGTTTACACTTACTCTTTTTGGGTGCCGCCATAGCTCATTCCTTTCCACGTTGTTCTACACTTGCATTTCTCTGTGTGGATCAGTCACAGCATTCACTGTATTATCTTTGAACACAGGGTTCTTTTCTCTGGGAATACTATGAAGAGTGCTTCTATGACCATTTTTGTCCAGTAACATGATGCAAATAAGCAGCAAGTTCTAGGGTATTTGCCTAGGAGTAAAATAGCTAAGTCACAGGGCACTTGAGACAATGAATGTAACTAGACAATAAAAAGTGCTATTTAAAAGCGGCACGGCTGTGTACACTTCTGAAGCAGTTTATGAGCGTTTCCACTGTTCCGCGGCAATACTTGGAGTTTTCAGTTTTATATAGTGAATCTTGGGCGTGTGGTGATATCTCTTTGTGGCTATCTAATCTGTATTTCTCTGAATACTGATGACATTGAGCACTTCCACTGATGTTTGTTTGACTCATCCTTTACATCTTGACTCCAGTAGAATGAGCTTTCATTCCCACCCATCCATCCAAACTGCTCTGCTCCCGGATACCAATGGGTAACTCTCCGTTGTCAGATCAAACGATCACCACTCCGTCCTCACCTTACGGGCCTATTGACAGCATTTAAAAGATGATGGGTATGTTCTGCCTTGCCTTTTAAAACAATCACCCTGCCTGCTGGGTGGAAAGTAGGCTATTGAGGGGAACCAGGGTGGAAGCAGAGAGACCAGCTAGAGACTCTACAGTTGGCCAAGAGGGAGTAGATGATGGCTTGCAGTGCTCTGGAGAGTGGGGTGGGGGCGGTGGTGATAAGAGGTCACATTCTGGATATATGTTGATGATAGAGCCAAGAGAATTTGCGGGTGGACTGGGTTTGAAGTGTAAAACTCTCCCAGAAACACGTTCTTGCTTGGTTTTCAGGACAGTGCTCTCTCCCGGTGGTAGCCCTACCATACCAGCCACTTCTCCCACTTCTTTCCTGAATCCTCATCTTATCAACACCTACACATGGAATGTCCTGGGGCTAAGTCCTCACCCAGTCCTCAGATCTGTTCCTTTCTCTAGCTGCTGTCTCCCTAGAGCACTCCCAGGACAGTGTCAGCCTGTCCCTAGCTTGGATATCATCTCCATACTGACAACTCTCAAATATACATCTGTAGCTGACTTCTCTCCTGACTTCTAGACTCAGTCCTCTCGCTGCCTGCCTGGCATGCCCGCTTGGGTGTGTAATAGGCATCTCAAACTAAACATGTGCAACGGCTGCTCTTTCTACACTCCTCTGCCCCTCAGTAAATGGCAACTCTGTTCTTGCAGTTCCTCAGGGCGGAGCCACTGGGGTTGTCCTTCCCGCCTTTGTCTCACACTCTACATCTGCTCCCACAGCAAATCCTTTGAGCTCTACCTCATAATCCTCCCAGACTCTAGCCTCTTCTCACCACTGACACTTCAACCACCATCCTCAAAGCCTCTGACACCTCCCACTTGGCAAATCCCAAGGTCTGTAAGGATTCTCTGCTCACGCAGTGGCTCATCGCCCTACCCCTGCCTGTTCCTTGATCATGTAGCGTATGGAGTGATCCTTCAGTACTTCTCCGCTCTGGTCACTCCTTTGCTGAAGCCCCTCCATGCTTCCCATCTCCACTGAATAGAAAACATAACTCCTTACCAATGCTTACCAAGTCTTCATGTGATCTGTCTCCACCCACAGCCCTCGACTGCTACCCTCCACCATGCTCATTGTGTCCAGATAATGCTGACCTCCCTGCTGTTCTTCAAACATGCCAAGCATGCTGCCATCTCAGGACCTTTCCACCTAGACTTCCCTCTGCCAGGTTTGTTCTTCCCCTGATACCTGCTGAGCCTCTGCTGTTACCTTCTTTTTTGAAAAAGTTGTGTTCATTTTTGAGAGAGAGAGAGAGACTGAGAGCGAGCAGGGGAGGGGTAGAGAGACGGAGACACAGAATCCGAAGCAGGCTCCAGGCTCCGAGCTGTCAGCACAGAGCCCGGCAGGAGGCTTGAACGCACAGACTATAAGATGATGACTTGAGCTGAAGTCGGATGCTTAACCGACTGAGCCACCCAGGCGCCCTTGCCCTTACTTTCTACCTGTCTCTCCTCAAATGTCACCTTCTCACACAGGTCTTCTCTGACCACTGCCTTCATATAACAGTCCACCCTGACATCACTCTGCTTCCCCTTGCACTGCTTCATTTTGTTCCATCACACAGATTATAACCTGGCACATCGTGTCGTTATCCTTTTGTTTGTGCTGGGTTCACAATTTTTTAAAATTTCCATGGGATCTGGGGCTTTGTCTTATTTACTACCATGTCTATTGTACTGGTAGTACAGTTCATAGGTAAAGACTCACTAGTGGTGGAACGAATGAACGAGTGAGACAATGAATGAATGGATGAATGAATGGATGGATGGGGAGAAGTGACACGTGTCAGTTTAATAGTAAAATTAGAGTTCTATAAAAAGCCTTGGGCTTGGACAGCAAGGCTCAAATGTGCCAATTGGGTCCATCCCGAGCCATTTGCACTTTAAGGATTGAGGATACAGTCAGAAGAAGGAGAAGGCTAGAATCCGTGACTTAGGATCCAAGAAGCAAGACTGTTTTAATGCCACTATGGTCTTGAGAGGGGTCTAAGGAAAAGAATAAAGTCCTTACCAGTCTTATGTGGGTAAGGACTGGGCCCAAGGCAGTGACTGCCACATTAGCCAAATCTTATTCTTCCTCATCCCCAGAGATTTTCAGTTTAGTAGAGGAAGTAGAATATGTTTGCAAATGACCATATGTAGGGTAGGTCAGAATGCCATAGGTATAAAGGAAATTCAGTATTATGACTCAGGAGTGGACAGACCTTACCGTTGTGGAACAACGTACAATTAATAGAGTCTTACAGCCATTGTCACAGTTGATGTTAGATCTTCTCGGTGTTTATTCGAGCACCCACTGTATGCCAAGCACTGCACTGGATACCAGCACACACACACATTACCGAACTTAATCTCTCAACCGTTCTGTGAGAGGTAGCCTTTGTGGGTCATCATACTGAGGCAGAAACCCAGGCCCAAGGAAGTGAGGTTTCCTGTTCAAGACCAGTGAGCTAGAATGTAACGCTTAGGATTTAGGGACACGGAATGTGAAAGCCCCCTCAATAAGAACAAAGGTGACTTTCTTCTTTTATTTATTTATTTAAAAAAATTTTAATGTTTATTTATTTTTGAGAGAGACAGAGACAGAGAGTAAGCAGGGAAGGGGCAGAGAGAGACAGAGATGCAGAAACTGAAGCATGCTCCAGACTCTGAGCGGTCAGCACAGAGCCCAACAAGGGGCTCAAACTCATGGACCGTGAGATCATGACCTGAGCCAAAGTCAGATGCCTAGTTAAGCCACTGAGCCAACCAGGTGCCCCGACTTTCTTCTTTTTTAAAAAAAGTTACTGTTTACCCTCAGAAAGTTCTTCCTGGTTGGATTTGTTAGGCTAGGAGAACACAGGACTCAATGCTTACACGGCACTCATGCTCTTAGCGTCCAAGGAGAAGAGAACTCTCACAGTGCTTAGGAAAGGTAGCCTATTGTTTTCTCTTATGCTTGAATTGTTTTGTAAAACACTACTAGACGTTTACATTGGTCATCAAAACGGCGAACATGAGAAGAAAGATGATTAAAAATTGTATCTGTTTTGGGGGCGCCCGAGTGGCTCATTCGGTTAAGTGTCCGACGTTGGCTCGGGTCACAACCTCACAGTTTGTGAGATGGAGCCCCACATCAGGCTCTGTGCTGACAGCGTGGAGCCTGGAGCCCGCTTCAGATTCTGTGTCTCCCTCTCTCTGTGCCCCTCCCCTGCTCTCACTCTGTCTCTTTCTCTCTCTCAAAAATAAACAAACATTTTTAAAAAATTGTATCTGTTTTGGAAAAAATCATAAATAAAACTAATGGTTTCTTTTTCTAGGTTCATATTGTGACAGAAAATGTAAATACTTCAGGAGAGACTCTGAATAGTTGGGGGATCTGATGTACTGGTATCATTTGTTGCAAAAGTTTTATAGATTCCTGTCTGTGGGCTTTTCTTAAATCCTAACACATCAGTTACCTCCAAGTTGGGGTCTATTCTTATTTTTACAAAGCACTGAATTGGTAGCCTTTGCTTTATTTCACATACTTAATTGCATGGCTGTATTCTTCTACTGGCCTAGCTTATCTATGGACCATAAAGGAAGGCTTTGGGTGGAAAAGAGGTCAGTGGATGGCATGAGGGAGGGCCTTCTCTCCTGCACCTTTTTCATGGGAAATTGTCTGCACTGACACCCTGCTTGTGATTATTCGGCCACTGGAAACGCGTTACTAGAAGAAATGTCGCGGCTTCGAAGCTCACTCCTTTTGTGTCTCACTCGGCTTTTTTTCCGTTTCTCTACTAGTGCATGAATACCTCCAGAATTTGAGATTCTGAGAACATGTCACCTGAGTAAACACATTTCTTGTGCTCAAAGTACTAATCGGAGATTTCACTCAAGGAAGGACAAGGATGGGTACTGCTGTTCTGTAGAAAACCATCACTTGATGGTCTGTTTCATACCGACTCCCCTCTTAGTTCTTTCCATGAGTATCCTCAAAGAGAACCCACGTTTTCTTCAGAAAAGTAGAGAAAGGTTTGCTGGAGCAGTTTCAAGAGCCTGTCCGGAGCTGTGATGGTTGAACCAAGCAGGGGTGGGGAAGAGTAAGGTCATTTGGTGGAATCAAAAGCCCAGAGTGGGAAGTGGCCATGGCATGTAGTGAGGACACGGGTCCTTCCTGTCAGACATACTGAGGTGAGGAAGGAGGGCATGCATGTTTTCAAAAGTCATAGGAGACAGAGGACAGGAGGACCCAATTGTCACGGCCCTTTAATGCCACACCAGGTTTACATCTTCTGCTCTAGAAAACGAGAGAGCAGTGGAAGTCCCTGAACTCCAGACTGTGGTGAAAAGATCAGTGTCTGTAGAAGCTTGGGAAAGCCTTAAGAAGCCTGGTTAGGTAGTTTACAGCAGTAAAATGGGCAGGTGCTTGTAAACACTTGGTCAGCCATGATTCCATCTCTGCTGTTTCTTTTGTAGATATGTTAAATATAGTTTTCTAACTGTGAGAAGAGTCCCCATGGCTTTGTCATTCACATACTAACCCAACACCTTGCTTACCCTCATGCATTTCCTTGCAGCATAACCTCCTCATGTAAAACTTGCATAATTTTATTAAATAGCAGAAGTGGTATGGGCCTTTTTTCCTTTTCTTTCCTAGTCCAAAACTTTTTAAAGACAAATGCCCAGAAGCAGGGGGAGTATTAATTTTAAAAAGTCAGCATTTTGCAAACATTCTTGGAAGAAGTCTACCTTGGTTTCGAGAAAACATTTCAATGAGCATATCTGCCCAAAGGAAACAGCAACATTCTGTTCTGAAATTAAGTTTGTAAACACTGGAAGTTTTTATTTCAATTTTTAATACGGTGTCAAGAAACATTGCAAACCAGGGCAAAACGTTACTTAGTGCAGGACTGCATCCCTGTGAGGTTGATAATGTCACCTGTGTTGAAGGTTAAATCTTTTATTTTTCCTTCAGCTGAGCCCCAGAGGAGAGGTTGGTGTTTGAGTCCAAGTTATGAGGATATTCCCCAGAGTACTCCTGCATGGACAAAGAAAGATGTCAGGTTGGGGGCATCCAAAGAAAGAGAGCACCTATCCAAGTCACCCAGGGAGGAAGAGACATGACCTCTGGACTCCACGAACATTAGTGCCACATCCGAGTGCGTTCTTTTCCATATTAAGTTTCATTTTGCTCCCTCTAAGTCTGGATAAAAATCTAGAGCCTGGACTTAGCTGTGCTTTGGGAAACTAAGGGAAGGGTCTTGGTCTCCACCAGTCTTAGGGAGCACAGAGAGGACAATAGCCACCCAGGGAAGGCAGGTGAAGGACGGCAAGGAGTCACTGTCAGAATCTCTTGGGGCTGCAGCTGGCTGGGTCATGAGTGACTACCAACAGAGATCACTGGAACACGTAATCAAGCCTTCCTCAGAATCCCCCAAACATGCTGGGGGAGGGAATCCGGTGAAAGAGTGGGCTTTGTAGAAACAATCACACAAAATGCAGAACGCTGAACCTCAAACCCGAGTGCCCCTACCTCCTCTCTTAAAATTGGTCACCTCCCTTCTACAGCAGATCCTAAAGAACCCCAACCTTTAATCCCTGGAATTTGGGGGTTCCACACTTCTTAAGATCTACCTGGCAGTTAGAAACATGTCCCATTTTCTATCAGTTTTTCAGAGGAAGTTCATTCGAATAGCCTGTCCTAACCTTTGTTCCCTGCCTTCAACCTCGTCTTGCAATCATGAGGACAGCAACTAAAAATAGCCTATTCTACCTGCCACTTCCGTACTGCTAATTTTTTGTACGTTTTGTTGTCAAACATTGTGAAGTTTTAAATAGGTTTTATTGATTGATTCTCGATTTTCCATCTGACTTTTGGTCTTTTAAGAACACCATTTAATTAGCTAAGCGTAATCACCCCATACGTAAATCATGATTCCCTTATACCTGAGAAGCTAGCAAAAATATGTGATGCTTTTTAGCTTTTAAAATAGTCCCCATCACATGTGCAGTTAGGAATGTCATCCCTCCTGTTCTCCACTGAAGTGCTTTTCAGCAGAAATCCTCCACATCTTTTTCAAAAGTCTCTAACCACAAGTTTACATGTGGGGGCCTTCATTTACCCAGTCTGCCCTTGTTCCCAAAGCTCTCAGCTCACTATTAATTAATGGTATGTTTTCACCACAAATCCTGATCTGTCATAAAACACTCTGAGATTCGGTTACCAGCAAATCTCATGACCTGGAATCTTACATACCTGAAGTCGTGATTTTGAATTTTCCCCTGACGTTTAGTTTTGTTCCACCAAAAGTAATTAATGTAAGCTTCTAAAAAGCAGAAATCAGGTCTTATCCTTCCTTTGTCTGCTCTTTCCTGCTCACGTAGGTCAAGCAGTTAGAAGAGGGACTCAGCAAAAGTGTCGGCAGGGACTGATGCTCAGGAACTTCCCTGAGGCTCAGAACACTAGACCTGTAGCGGCAACACTGCACCTGAGCAAGGTTTTGGCCAGTGCCATCCATAGAAGTTACCCTCCTATTTTAAGGTTGGTTCTGGCTAAGTCCTTCACTTTGTCAACATTTACTGAGCACCTACAATGAGCTGAGACCTCACAGCTGAGTAGGATATGAACCTGCCACTCCAGGAGGTCAGGATGTAATGGGGTAAAGGCACTTTTCATCAGTAATGACTACACAACATGGTAGGTTTGTGACAGCAATCAGCATCCATCCCGTAAAGGTTTTGTTTCGTTAAAGTCACTGAGGAAGAAACCATGTTCTGGGCAATTGAGGACATACCAATCGTTGTTCTGGTCACTTTTTTTACTGAAGGACAGGCTCATGAAGCAGGGGGGAATGTAGATTCCGTCATACCTGAGGCAGGACACAGGTTCCACCCGAACTCTGTGATGTCTGTTTCCTCATGTAGCAGATGGAGGTCTCAGAGTGTAGATGGGAAGATAAAATTAAGGCAACGAATGTTAAGTGTTTCACATGGTGTCTCGCACAGTAGTATTATTGTTATGTGCTTTGTGCTCTCTCTACAAATATCTACCAAATTAATGTGTTGTTACAGGTATTTTGAAGATTCCCATGAATTTCCAGTAGATAAAATATCAGCCTTAATTATAGAAATTAATAAATCCAGAATATTAACAAATATTCAAATGTGAATTCCACACCACTGTGCACATGTCCCCTGGCCTCAGTTGCCCATTCCTGCCCCATTCACCCAGACCCTTGAATCGGATGCAGCCCCTCCAGAGAGCCTTAATATAAAAAAGCCCATTACTAGGGTGCATGGAGTCTGAAGCCATGCTTCATCCAAAAATTGCCATTTATTTATTTTAAATTACCTCTACTTCATGAATAGAAACTTCATGGCAATAAGAGTGCTCAATAGATAATGTTCCTAAATAATGCATTGATGTGACTTGGGTGAATAATCCAGGGACAGTCATGACATAGGTACTGATAATACACTGTGTCAAACAATGTAGATGGAAGATGGTATTGCCCTGAAAAATAACTTGAGTTCAGATATTGACCCAAACACAATACATGACATTGATAGCAATGATCCATGAGAAGAGCTTAAGTAAAATTGCTTCGTGAAATGAGAAAAAGCAAAACTGCAGGATATTTTGTATATGAGTTCTTATATCAACGTGTAACCAAAGTACTACAAGCAGTATTGAAATCTGGGTTCCCTCCTCCCAGGTTACTGTTTCTCTAGACCCTGTAGTCCAGTTAGAGCCACTGGAGCTCTCAATTCTCACTTCATCTTTGTCTCTATGAGCCTCTCATTCCCACTCGGTGCTTGAGGTATTTGATGTATTTGACTTCTTCCTCCACTATTCTGTCTTTGGTTATTCCTGTCCTTCACCTGCTACCTCTTATGGTGCAGGCTCTCCTGGGGCCTCTGGCGGTGGGACTTCCTGTGGTTGGGGGGCCTCCTCCGGTGGGGAAGGCTTCTCTAGTGGGGGGTCTTCCCGTGGAGCCTCCTCTGGACCCTTCTCTTCAGTATTTGTGGGTTGCTTTTGTAAGGGCTGTGTTATCTCTTTGTCCACAGTAGTCTCTGTGATCTCTGAGATCTCCTCTGAGGAGCCTCCTGTCGTCTCTAGTGACTCAGTTCTAGCCCTAAGGGTAATGGAAAGTATTAAAATGAACAGTAATACTAGAAGAAATCCAGGGAGTATGAAAATTATGCTGCCAAGAGCCCTCATTTGAGTCTTACGTTTAGTAGGACTGCCACTTCCTCCTGCACTTAGATTTTCATCAGTGGATTGTCCGGGGGGACCACTGTCCACACTACCCCCATTTCCTGCAGCTTTGCAGTCAGGGGGTGCATAGCCAGCCTCACAATGACAGTGCCTCAAGTTGTTGCAGACTCCTCTCCCGTTACACATTTCATTAGGTTCACAGTCGTAATGGAGCACGGCATGATCAATGCAGGAGTAATTCATGCAGACTTTGTGTGGGGCACAAAGAGTGCCGTTATGCACCTCTCCATCATCGGGGATGTCAGTCATGTTATAGGCATCCATGCTCCAGCACCAGTCATCTTTGTGGGGTACCTGGATCAGAGTATGGTGGGGTTTGATTGCTGGTATCCGTCTAATATTTGTACATATAAGTTTCCCACAAAATATATGATCATCAGAGCAATTAACATACTTTGTCCTAGACGAGGCCCACAAGCCACAGTTCCCGAACCGGTCTCCTTTGGTGTTCATGGAAATATAACAGTGTTCTGGGGCAGACCTTGCAGGAGACCCATATATATCCACACATTGATTATCAGGGTTCTTACACCGGCCGCCAAAACAATAGTGAATTCTGTCACACACTGTGCCATCTTGCTTATAGCGATCTATGGGGCATTCTCCGGAGGTACCATCACAATATTCAGGGAGGTCACACTCTCCAAGAGCAGGACGACACATGAATCCCTTATGTCTCAACTGGCAATCAGAACAGCATAGTCCATCACTACACTGTGCATGCTCCTTCAGCCTACATGTTTGGTCACAGCACCGGTGATCACCACAGTCAGGTCCGCAGTCACACTCCTCATTGTCCTCCGACACACCATTTCCACACTCTGCATTCCTACGCAGGCGATGTTGGGGCCGAGGCTTGTTAAATAGGCAGTCCCCTTTGTGTTCCCGGAGGAACTGGTAGAAGTAATCAGAGCTGCAGTTGCTGAAGCCACCTTCTTTGGTGATATTTTCACGCATGAGGCACAAGCGTTTATCTCTACAAGCGCAGGCCGAGTGGTCGTGCCGAATACCCAAGTTGTGCCCAAGCTCATGGGCCATGAGCGCTGCAAACAGGAGGACGTCTTCATGATGGAAGGACTCAACGGCTGCCGCAAAGCCACTTGAACAGGCACCACTGAGAAATGCCTGTCCCACGTCTCCTTCAGGGTGATGTCCAACGATCATGTGGGCAACATCGTGCTTCACGCGACAGGAGAGCTTCTCCTGTCTCCAGCTGTTGAAATTCCCGAGTGTAACTTGCAGGTCCGCCGGGACTTCTATGAGGTCCCCCTCGGTCCAAATCTCCATTCCAGCCAGCACCACCTCTGTGTTTATCCCCCTGGTGAAGCTGTTGGCCAGAGCGGTGATGTCCATGACCCTCTGGACCGTCTCACTGACGTCACTGCCCCACATTTGGAACCGCTGGTTGTTGACCACGACGAACATCTCCACGTACTTGGTGTGTGACCAAAAGGAGGACGGTGCCTGTGGACTGTGAGGCTTCCTGCTCCCCTGCTGCCGGCTGGCAGGCGCCACTTGGCTGCCTTTGGAAGTGACCCCACAGGAGACTCGAGCTTGGTGTGCCATCGTGTACAACACATGTTCAGAGCGTTTCGAAGCGTCCTTGGGCTTAAGGCCATAGGGTTTCCCCTCCTTAATCAGGATGCCCCTGAGGCCTGAACAGGTGTTGAGAGAAACAAAAGAACCCGGGACTCCTTCTATGTAGCCTTCATAGTGACAGTCATGTGAGATGAAAGGCATTTCTTGCCCCAGGACGCCACTGTGGTAGCTGAAGACTGGAAAGTTCTTCACAAAAAAGTCTCTCTTCGCCTTCAGGTGAATCATCCATTTCTGGCCCTGCATTAAGAGCATATAGGATGCCTTTTCCACTGGGTCTTCCCTTCCCTTGACTGTCAGGCTCTTGGGGATGACCGTTTCATAAGAAGAGTAATATACAGATCCCAGGTCACAGTACATGCTTGGCAGGAAAATCACCAACAGCAGCACAATCCCCAATCTGACACACGAGGGTTCTGGCACTTGCCCCAGCCTCAAGTTCCTCTTCTGCTGAGCCCAAATCTGAAACTTTACCTTACCCTCTTTCGAGGCCCCTTGGTTTTTCCATGATGACAGTATAGAGGCAGGGTGTCTCAAAGAGGCTGCCACTGAAACAGCCATTGTGAATCAGTTGGCACTGCAGGGCTTCCGTCCTACAGCAGCAGCTCTGCCTAGCATGTTGAGCCTCAGAGACTCAAGTATCAGCCCCAGATCTGGGCTGGCTCCCTTAGGGATGGCTGCTGTCCAGCTCTTGGGGTTACAGACTTAGGGACTGTATTTCTACTTGCTCTTGGCCTTTTCTGGTTCCCTTACCATATGACTTCCTTCCAACAGCAGTAGCTTTAACGTTCCTTGGGTAAGTTCCCTTTGTCCTCACAGAGAGATGCCATGTGGGCAGACTGTAATGATCCAGCCAGTACTATAACTCAGGCAAATTATCCTTATTCTCAACCCAGGCCACACTACTCCTGATATCCGTTAATCTGTTCATTCTTTGAAATCCAACATTCTGGCAGGAGGTTGGGGGGAGGGGACAGGGATCCTCTGGGGATCTCTGAACAGGACAAAGTTCTCTGTTGCCCATGCCTCCCGTCCCCATTTCTGTAGCGTTCAGGATACTGTTTCGCAGCCCAAGCCTCCTTTGTCAGCCTTTGTTCATTACACATTCAGTTTAGACATTTTATATCTTCATATAAACATATTTTTTTCTGCTATGAAGTTTTCCTAATGCACATATTAAGTGACAAATGAAATGAGCTCAGTTTTACCATGGAAATATGTGAGGAGGATCAACATTCAGTTCCTCCCAACAGACCCAACACAAGAAGAAACTAAGTAGGTATCTAGTTACCATTCCACCAAGAAAATAAAAACTGGAGTCTGTAAGAATTTTTTTGAAGATTTCTTCACTCTTTTCACTAAAATTGAACTGTACTGTCTGTGTAAGTCTTTGGATTTGGTTTTGTGTCAATTTCCTGGGGTATTTTGCAGTACAAAATCGAAAGGGAGAAAAAGCACTATCTATCCACATTCTTTGCATAGTTATTCTCCTGTGCATTCTAAGATGAACTAAAATAAGACCGTACTTTTTTTATCTTGTATAGAAATAATTTTATATCAAGTCAAACGTTTACAATATAAAACCTTTGAAGTAAGGGTTATGACTACAACTAACACTCAACAATGGAGATGTGCCCTATCTAGTTCAAAAAGGAATGGTTCGGTACCACAAGATCTCAGATGTGAGCAGGAGAGCAGGTCACCTCAATTATATTTAATTCCTAATACAGATGATAAAATTTATCATTAGCATCTGGCATCATTAGCATCTAGCAAATATTAAGAAATTTATAGCAAATAAGGTAAGATGATTTCTAGCTAGATTTCTTCTTTTATATAAGAAAGCCTCTTCCAATTATATAATTTGGAAATTAATACAAACTTAAGGTATTTCCCTGTATTTTAACCAAACATGTAGGACAAATTGAGTCATTTTGTGAGATAAAAGAACCAAATCAATAATAAAAGAACACTACTACTTTTTAAATAAATAGAAATATAATTATGCTCTGTCTCTCTCTGTCCCAAAAATCAATAAACGTTGAAAAAAA
>NW_026057586.1:81988343-82105674 GCF_023721935.1 Panthera uncia
GTCCCAAAAATCAATAAACGTTGAAAAAAAAAATTAAAAAAAAAAAAGAAATATAATTAAAGCTAAGTGTATCCAAGTTTTCAGTTTTTAAATTGAAACACATTTTCTTTAATACATACACATATACGTGTTCACAGACAAGGTCTGATTTAGATCATTTGAGTTCTTTAACCAATAATCCCTTCCATTTGTTCTTTCTCACATGAATACAACAAACTCTTCTTAAAAACTTATCTATTTAGAGAAAAATTTTTTTTCACTTCTTAAGTAGGCTCTATGCCCAATGTGGGGCTTGAACTCATCACACAAGATCAAGAGTGGCACACTCCACTGATGAGCCAGCCAGGTGCCCCTAAAAAGCGTACCTATTTCTAGCTTTAAAAAGCTATCCTCCTATGTTTCAGACAGGTATCTGACAGGTATTTTCCTATGCTTATACACTTAACCGGAAAGATACACAAATTGTTTTACATCAAGCAGATTTATAACTATGTTAAAGTCTATAGGCATTTGAGTGGTAAGTAATGATTTTAGTTAAACAGAGGGTTAGCAAGTCACGTGGGAAAACTGGAGACTCTAACCTCCTGCCTACAAGAACTGTTCTTACAACGTGAACTGCCTGCAGGTAGAGGCATTTAGAGGTAGGAAGAGACGAAGCTGATTTTGTTTCACATCCAGTTACATGTGAAATTTGCTTTATTAGGAAACCTGACTGGCATACCAAAACAGAATTTGCTACTGGCCTACAAACCCCACAAACGAAATTCCACTTTGAAATCCACAAACAGTGCTGCGTCCTTTGGGAACTAGTGTTCTGTCAGGGGTCCAAAGTAAGACCCACTTTTGCATTACAACAGCTAGACTGTCCTCCAGGGTATTCACCAGCTTCCAGCATGGAGCTCTGTCATGTGGGCATATGTGGACGCAGCGCTTCTTTTGGGGGCCAGACTAATTCGGCCCGGTGTGACTAAAATGTGGGCAACTGTTGCTTAGAGTAAAAGGAAGAACTATTGTGGATGTCCTTTTAGATCATGCCTAAAATTCACCACATGCTAAAGGAAAAAAAAAAATCATCCAGAGCCTTTGGAAGGTACCCTAATAACAAATCGAGAAGTTAATGGTAGACTGGGCATACCAGTATTTACTCTGAAAAAAAAGAGTAACAAAGTTAGCTATGGCCTTCCTTCCTCCAGCCAATACCTCTGCCCTGAGAAAAACAACAGGTGAACATTCATTCTGTTCTTCTAGAAATAAGTGCAGCATTTTTCCTGATTGCAGTAAGCGATTTGTAAGACTGCATTTCACTAAAAAAACAATAACTTAATTCAACCCTTAATTCAACTCTCAGCTAAGTCTTCTGGTCAATAAATAAGAAAACATTTTGTTTTTCTCTGCTGCCTAACTCTTCGATTTTGCCGTATTTAAAAGCACTGAATTCTCCTTACGGGGTATCCATTTATAACAGTTATTAGTCACCTAAGATTAGGGAGCCTTACCGTAAAAAGTATCTATTACCCAATATGACAAGGTAATCCTTGTAAGATGCTTTGTGTTTTTATCACGTATTTCCAGTCAGTCACATACATGTGATGCATACTAACCAAATGTCATCCTGAGGACATGCTCAGCAAAGTGGACAAATCATAAGAAAAGAAGTGAGCTCTGTGAGGTCAATTTTGATCGAAGAGAATGTGACAGGACAAAAGTGAAGAACTGCACCTGCGACCATCTTCCTCTGCTCTGTGAATTGGGAGTTTGCCTGTTAGCCCTTCTATTTACCAACACAGACACCTGCCAAAAACTGCCAAACACACAAAGAAATAACGGTTTGTTATGGAAGCTCGTGTCCACAACAGAAAACTAAAAAAGCATCCAGCCTTGTTTTCCATTCAAACGGTTGATCTCTGGCCGAAAACCACCCTTCCTGAAAATGAAGGGCACTGAACGAAATAGACGTAGCCTGGGGATGCCAACAGGAAGCGCAGGCTGAAATATCAGAGAGTAAAAGGGCAGCTTTAGAAGAAAAAACTGGACCATTTTAGATGCTAATCCAGTAGTCTAGTTTACATGAGATGTAACTTTCTCAGAAAAATTATCTGATAAAAAGGGCCAGGAGAACAGAAAAACGGAAGCAGCAGCAACAGAGCTTGGTGAGGCCTGTGGGGAAGGGAAGAGGACTGAGCAGGACCTCAGAGGAGCAGAATGAAGCTCTGGTTCTACATGAAAAGAATAAACTCGAAATCTTGTTAGATGTAAGAAACCCCCCATACCTTTGAAAAGATCTGACCCAAAAAAAAGAGAAATGTTACCACTTTTCTCTAAGGAATTAGGGACAAGAGGGGCGCCTGGGTGGCTCAGTCGGTTAAGCGGCCGACTTCGGCTCAGGTCATGATCTCGCAGTCCGTGAGTTCAAGCCCCACGTCAGGCTCTGTGCGGACAGCTCAGAGCCTGAAGCCTGTTTCAGATTCTGTGTCTCCCTCTCTCTGACCCTCCCCCGTTCATGCTCTGTCTCTGTCTCAAAAATAAATAAACGTGAAAAAAAATTAAAAAAAAAAAAAAAAAAAGGAATTAGGGACAAGAGAAATGACGCCTCAGCTCCTTGCCTCTTCTATCATGGGAGTTGGCATCCTGTGGGTTCCAGCAGGCAGTCTGCAATATGGATCCACAAAAATCTGTTTGGCACCAGAGCTAACCTACCGATGGTGCAGAAAGCAAATACACAGGGTGAGTGAGACCAGATTCCACAGTACTTGATTCAAATGTTTACTGAACAGACAGGTCAGTATCGTCGGCCCTTTGTCTATCACTGACAAATGGTTTTTGTATACTTTATTACAAATAAAACAATCTTGTTGACAATACCATCTATCATCTTACAAACATATGAGAAAACAGTCCTAGAGTAATAGTATATCTCTAGGAACTGAGCTTTTCTTACAAACAAATGAACTATACTATGAGTAAGTTCTGTATTTAAATCTATACAGCGTCTTTAAGTAATGTGGAAATGAAATTATGATTTATTAATTTACATAAAAATTACTTTATACATTAAAGAATAATTTTTCAAATTGTTAAAAAAAAAGTCTGAAGCCGTCATTATTGGGATTCATGGGACATGGTTTGTTCTTCTATCACTTGCTTCACAATTTCTGCCAGTTTTAGTCGATCCACTTTATCTGTGAATCCACGACCTGAAATGCACAAAAAAAAAGGTCAGTCTCCAAATGTTTGGAGTGAGATTGTTAACAGGGATCCAGTAAGGTACCCAAGGGGTGTGAGACTGGGGCTCTGCAGTGTGGAATCTGCAGCACAAAGTTCATCTGAACTCTGGAAAGCAAGTGAGAGGGCTGGACGTCCATGCCTGTGCAGTTAAGCAGGACTAACCCCATCCCAGAGTACTCCACTCACTTTCTAGCCTCACTTCCCCTCAAAACCGCCCCAGCTCAGCCCCCAGACATCCTCCAGGTTCCACATGTAATGACTTCTCCGCGTTCATGGAGAAAGGGAGAAGTAAGTTTCCTACCATTCCAACTGAAGCTTTGCAGAGTATCTCTTAGGAGTTTGCATTCCCGGTTATACTTCCAAGCCTCCTGCATTACTTCATTCAGCTTTTCATCTTCATTCTCTCCTATTAATAAAGATGAAGAAGAAGTTGCGTTTTCCTGTGGCATCATGGGATGTGAAGTGTCAGAGACGGAAGGACATGATGTCCAGCTTGTTGAGAAGTGGTGAGTTAAGGGGCAAACTTTCACAAGACGCTGTTGTTACTACTAGTCCCTACCTTATATGGAGGCCACTTCTGGGCTCTGAACTCTTATTCTGACAGCCTCACACAACTCCTCTCGTGGCCCCAGGGTCTTAGCACTGGGGTATGGGAAACAGGCAGAGTCCGACTCTGCTGCTGAGCAAGAATACCTGGTTAACCTAAGAGACCAAACGACGAAGGGAGAGCAAGGCTGAGGGGACCACCTCTTTGTCCTAGGCTCATTTCTTACTTTGGAAGCCGCGGTACACCCTGGGAGTTCTCTTAAAACCCAAGAAATCTAGATGGTTTTCTGGTCTACTACTTGAAGCCTCTCATTCATCTGCTGAGGAGAGTCCATGACACCCCAGTGAGTGTATTAAAAGAAAGCTGTCACTCAAAAGGAGACATGCACAAGTCACACTCTGCCCATGATACAAGTAGCAGCAGGGGTCACTTCTGAACTTGGGAGGTATTCTCTTTATATCCACAAGTTAATGACGGCCTTGTACTCTAAAGGCTCCGGAAACGTTCCTGACCTTCACAAGCTGATCCTGACCCTGTCCCCATTTTCCGTTCTCCATCTTCTATCCTGTGCCCTCGTTAACAAACTAAGAAAGCACAAAACTGCATGCTGCACCAGACGCGGGCAATTATACGCCAACTAGCAGTTTCACAGAAAACCAAAAGGGGGACGAAACTTACCACCTTTCTGAGTTCCCACTGCCTTCTCTTTTTAGTGGGCACAGATTTATACATATATAAAATTACATAATAACTTATATAAATTTATAATTTAAATAATTTATATAATTATTTTCTTACAACACAAAGATGAAACAGACAGCCTCAAATTAAACCACTCCTTCTGCCATGTGCATGTGAGCACGTGCACACACACACACTCACACTCACACACACGGAACATTGGTAAATGGCGTGACCTTTACCAGCCTGGGGGAGAATACACTGAGCAATCACATCTCGGAGCTTTTCCAAGGCAACATTTGAATCCTCGGCTCCATTTTCACGGTCGTGGATATAAACACCGTCCTTTGGCTTGGTGCTTTAAAAGTTTGGGAGAGAGGTAATAACAAGGTGAAACCTCAAAAACCAACTCTCCACAGCTGTTTACTCTAAAGATAAGGCAGCACATTTTTCAGATAAATGATTAACTATAGAGTGTCTCCACCTCCTCATGCTATTTAACAAGCCATCCTTTCCACCCTCTTAAGAGGTAGAAAAAGGGCAGACCCCTGGCTGACCTCTCCCAATCCTGCACTCAGGCACACCAACCATGGAGAATCCACAAAATAAGCTTAGTTACCCGAGTAATTTCCTTTTTCTCAGAATGGGGTTGTTCACAGAGTGCAGGGGTTTGAGGCTGACTTTCAGATCCTGGATTCTCATGTTGGCCAACTGTTCTGCATGAGCCTGCTGGATTCCTGCAACCACCGCCTGAATGTAAACACGGTCATCAGTTTTCACACTCACTTCAGGGCACCTAAAGAGCCAATCTAAGAGAGTAGGAAGGAGAAGCTCAAAGAACTAAGAAGGTAGTTTCACTGTTATGCTGGCAGTATACAAATTTTGATAAGCCAGAGCATTCTTCCCCACGGATTGGCAAGCCCAGGGAATACCAGGCAAACCAAGGGCCGTACAACAGCTAGCTCTTCTTCCCTGCGTGTGGACAGAAATGCAAGTAAGAAGTGCTAACAAGACTTATGTTCACAGTCACTGGCAAGAGCAAGTGTAAAGAGAGGCATTCGTGGCCATCAGGGGAAAGGCTGGTAAGCTGCTGCCTGAGAAGTCTCCTGTAGTGGCATTTATTCACTGCCCCCACAGTGTAGACAATCATTTCAGCCCTGATGGCTCAGAACCCCAACTACTTCGTACGATAAGCATGGTAGATCATCAGAAACTGATCTATAAGCCAGTCAATTAATTTACAATGAGAAATAACTGTCAATGGAGTCTAGAACTTTTGAAGTCTGTGTCTTTGTGACCAGTGCCGGCTCCTACTATGGGCAGACCAATTAAGGAAGATAAATAATCAGCAGAAAGCTTTCTAAGAACAAGATGATCCCATGTTTATATTTTTAAACAGGACAAACTGTGAGTGTGTGTGTGTCTCCACAAAATAAGATCAGTAAGGATACATTAAGCCATAGATTACCTCATCTCTGAAGGGTGAGACTGAGGCCAGGGGCATGAAAAGGAGTTTATGCTTTTTATTTTATATACCTCTGTACTATTTGAATTTCAACAATAAAATTTGATAGTTTTAAAAAGTAGTTCCCTGTTAAGCATGCAATTATATCAGGTAGAGTTTGAACTCATTTAAGGGAACTATAATAGCTGGCCTTGGCTAAACTCCACTGGATCCTCACATCACCCTTATCAGTGATGGCCCAATCAAAAAGATGAGAACAGCTCAAGGTTGTCAGCTCAGACTCCATCTCCTAGGCAGGGCTTAGATGGACACCATCCAACATCCATATATGTGGCCATTTTTCTGCACTTCAGAGTTAGCCAACCTACATCATGACCCCATTATTTCTTCAGAAATGGGAATATATGGTCTGTCACCTTGCAGCTCCATCTTAGAGGCCTAGGGGCCACTCTTTCTCATTAAGAAGATTCTGCATATCCATATTTGGCTTCATTATACACTAAGTCTAAAGTAACTCCAGAAAGCAGTCTTATTTCTTCAATCCCAAGATCTTGAGGAAAGCCACACTATAACCCCCAGTGCCGATTTAAATTATCTCAGGATTTTGGACTGATCAAACCAATTCTGGACTACTGGGCATATTTAAACCAGGAGGACAACGACACAAAATCAGATATGGCCAAGAACTCTGTTCTTTCCAGCTCTTTCTTTCCCATACTCCACCAAAACTAAGGGAAGACTGAAAATTTTTTTCCTATTATTCCCTTACCCTTTCTCACACTTCAACCCCGTGCCTTCTAAGTGGGTAAAACTCACGTCTGCATCACTGCCTTTACCTCTCAACTACACT
The DNA here is from genome assembly GCF_023721935.1 of Panthera uncia. Taxonomy (NCBI): domain Eukaryota; kingdom Metazoa; phylum Chordata; class Mammalia; order Carnivora; family Felidae; genus Panthera; species Panthera uncia. The sequence goes on from NW_026057586.1 coordinate 81,995,112, forward strand.
ATAGTCCCACACAACACATTCATTTACATGTCCATCTAAACAGTATCTAAAACCTAAGAGACTTGCCTTGACCTAAACCAGCTTTGTTCCTGATTTCCCTCTATTTGTCAATGGTATCACTAGATATGACCCCCATTGTCCCCTTAATATCTACTAAGTCCTCAAAAACTGTAGAAATTTGTCTTAGAAAATATTGAGTCCATTCATATGTCTCCACTTCTCTGCTCCTAGAGTTGCCCCTCAGCTTGCAGATGACTGCAGAAGTCTTAGGTTGGCAAGTCTGCAAGTCTGGCTGACCATCCCTAAATACCTTCCCTGTGGCAAATATCTTCCCCCAAATTTACAAAGGCCCCTCAGTTATGCGCTACTAAGACTTAAGCTCCTCCGTGTACTTTCAAAGCCTGGCCCTGCCACAGATGTCTCCCGGACTTCCCATTAATAAGCTAGGTGATTTTTCCCACTCAGGCACTTCGGTCTGTAATTGTTCGCTCCTGGCGTTCCCCACACTTGGGCACTTACGCTGTCTGCTCATATTCTTTGAGGCAGCTCATGGCTAAACCCATGAACCGGTTAAAAACTGCCATGCAGTAATTAAAATATGGGAGGGTTGCCTTCTCTTTGGGAACTCTTCCCTAGTTACACCCCTTCAAAGATGTTCTCTTTTTCTGAATTCCCACAGCATTCATAGAAAATGTAGCATGCAAAGCTCTGATGTCTGAAATGTTCCCTCCCTGTTTCAGGTAAATTGATCTTTCCAACCAGTCTTGTTTAAACCCCTCAGGGGAAGGGAGGGTGTCTCACAGTACTATGTGCCCCTCAACCCCACAGCACAAATATGAAGGATTTAGTGTGTATTCACTGGGCCCTGATCTGGTCTTTTATGCAAAGAAGCTTTTATTTCAGACCCTGACTTTCAGGAAAGCAGGGACACCTCTCTGGTAAAGACTGAGTTCTCTGTATTGCTCCGCTTTGAGCCCTCGCTGAACTTCGTCCCAGCATTCCTTCTCAACAAAGCCTTTTTGGTGAACAAAGCAAGCATCATTCAAAACCTTATCCATCATCAGTTGAGCAGAGGGTAGCACATTATCCAAGGCCTCTGTCGAGTTGAGCCATGGGTGGTCCAACACGCCCTCGATGGTGAGTCTTTCCTCCGGTTTGACCTTTAAGAGCCTGTGGAGAAAAGGCCAACAGGGTGCTGTGCATAGTTGCTTCCAGAAGGCCAGGAAGTTCCTGGGTCTGGTTCTTACCAGCTTCAGCTTCTGACTTTCTACAAACTCCTACAAGCTTAGGCTTTCCATCTGCAGGAAGGGGTGGGGTTCTAGTCCCTAGCCACTAGTTGTGAGGGCACTGTTATCCTTTGCTAGTCCTTTCTATACTAGACAGAGTGAGATAAAAAAGACAGGAAAAGGCTTAATCCAGTGATACTTCAGACTGAGTTCTAGGTTCAATAAGCCCACATACAGCTTATAGTTCCTGAGACTTGAATCTCCACATTCAGGCTGCAATTTCCAAATGGGACTCAAAGTGCTCTTTTGGCTGACAGTGGCTACAAAGAGGGTCATTTAGTAATGAAAATCCAGGTTGCTATTTGTGATAAAACTGACAGATGTAACCATATGAACCCTTTATTCCAAAAACATTCAAAAGCTAAAAATTTAGAGTTTCTGAGAGGGGAAGGCATTTCCTTCTAAGCTGAATGTATTGCTATGTACCATCTGCATTTTGACCGTACTTCTTTACATCTTGTCTGTTCACGCTGATGCAATTCTTAGCTCACTTCAGCATGTTTCCTAGGCTTTTTACAGCCCCTCCTTCCAACTACATATCCTCCCGCTATAAATGTCAGAGTCAGGACAACACGTGCACTTGCTCTTTCAGGTTCTCTGCAACCTCTGGGTCATTCTGAACAAACAGCTTCAGATTCTAAAGAAAGGATTATTTAGAAAAGAATCCAAGGGGCGCCTGGGTGGCTCAGTCAGTTAAGCATCCGACTCTTGATTTCAGCTCAGGTCATGTATGATCTCACGGTTTGTGGGTGTGAGCCCTGCATCGGGCTCTGCATTGACAGTGCGGAGCCTGCTAGGGAATTTTTTCTCTCCCCCTCACTCTGCCCCTTCCCCCGCCTCAAAAAAAAAACCACAAACAAACATAGGGAAAAGAAAGAAAAGAAAAGAAAAGAAAAGAAAAGAAAAGAAAAGAAAAGAAAAAAGAAAAAGGAAGATAAAAATCCCGAAGCTGAAAGAAGATAATCAATGTCACTCTAGGGACAGGAAATATATTCTACAGAACTGACAAAGAACCACTTAGAGGATACTGATGTTTTGGTTAAGTAGCTGAGAATACAGTGTGGAAACAGCATGGGAAGACAAATGATGCTGTAAACATTGCCTCTGCCCTCCGCCCTCCTAAGAAGTTTTACTTACAGATTTTAGAAACTAGTCCCTCTTTATATACATAGATCCTTAACCAGTGGGATAAGCTCACTTTTGAAAGGGAGTAATCTCCACAGAGAAATGGCTGTGGTGTCAGGAGACAGCTCCGGGCACTGCCCCATTAATGCCTATCTTCATCGCATTACAGATGAAGAAACTGAAACCAAAAGAGGGAAAATTGCTCAGTGAACACAAAGCAGTAGGAATGCTGGAAGAGTGCCCAAATCCCAGGCAACTGGGCCTCCCACACAGGCGGGCAGGAAAGGCAAATACACCTCAAATTTAGGTCTGACTTCTTACCTAGTCCTTCAGCTACCAAAGGACTCTGTCAACTCTCCCTCACCCACTCACTAGGACTAAATCTTCTAAATCTGTCTCAGCAGTGGGGAGTCTAGAGGCCTACACAATCAGCCGCATACCCCCAGCAGCCAAAGAATGAAAAGCCAAAGTGTCATTGTCATCTTAGCCCCTGAGTTCAGTTCCCGATGCCACGTCTTTTCCACATGACTGGCTAACATGCGGGAAGGGCACACCACAGGGCTTACCACTTAAGGTCCTAAATTAATGTTCACAGAGACAGTAGCTACCGAGGGACCTGGGTTCGCATCCCTGAGGACAAATTCTAAGAATGCAGCAGGTGGGAGCAAAGCTCCATTTTCATCAAGGTGGAAATGCAGAGCTCTCATCTCAGACCGCAGGGATGAGAATTCTATGATGTGCAAACAGGAAGGAACATGCCTGGGAAAGCAATGACTTTTCCCTTGTGCTCCACCACCTTAGGCCTCCTTGGCCTCCCCACCCTGCAGCATGGGGACTCACTTCCTCACAACATCTTTGGCCATCTCCGAGATCTGGCTCCACTCTTCTTCTGGGAACTCAAAACTGCCCGTCATGATCTTTCTCCGCATATCCTTTGGGATAGTCCGGCTGTGGTGTTTGGAGTAAAAAGGAGGGTATCCACATAACATCACGTAGATAATCACCCCTAGGGACCACAGGTCACAGCTCTGAAAGGAAAAAGAAAAGAGTCACTTATGAGCAGAGGTACAGCCCCAAAATAAAGCCCCCAGGACCAGCCCAGAGACAGCCCCTAAAATACACAGGCTAGTATCTCCAAAAATCACTTAACAGAGACTGGAAAAGTTTCAGGAAGTCTTAAGGGAACTAACCTTTCTCTCCATATGTTTTATATGCCACCACTGCTACATATATACACACCAGCACACAAGGCCAGTCTAGGGTGAAATAAACAGTCAGTTTTATTCTCATTGCTCAGGCCCAAGCTACTAGCTGAGCCTTGGGTACAGGTGTACGACACTTCATCTCCAGCTACAGACGTAACAGATATCAACCAGCTGGTTGGGAAACGTGTGCTAGGTCGACCTGGGCAAGGTTGAGGGTACAGGAACCAAGTAGCTAGGACACAGGCAGGTTGACCCTGTAATATAGCACAAGTCATTTCATCAAAACCCAAAGCAGTTTGACACAGATCAGAAAGAGCCAGTAGAGGAAGAACAGGAGGTCTAAAAGCACTCCTTTGATGACTCGTTGCACCCATGTGCCAGACCATACACCATTCTTGGGGAAGATCTTCGGAAAGAAAGAAAATTGCCACCAACTACTTTGTCTGTAGGTGTTAAGGTGCCTTCACGGGCAATAGTCACAACGTGATCATTAATAAAACTCCTAATTTAGCTAGATGCAGCTCTACCTGCCTCAGAACCTGGGTCCTCAGAGGCTCCACTTCAAGCCTGTCGTGAATTGCAGGACAAAAGCAGCGTCTGCCCGACAGAGGCAGCCCAGGGAGCCTGCCACTGAGGCCACACGCTCTCGCCACACCACAGCTGCGTCCTGCTGAGAAAAGCTTAGAAAATGGGGTGTCTCAGGTACTCCCACCCACTTTTTGGCATCATACTAATGGGTATTCGTAGATGGCATGACCCACGCTATAGAACAGAATTAAAAAATTATAGAAGTGAAAGGAATCTTAAAAATAATTCAAATCCCTCCCTTTCCACATGACGAAACTGATACTACTTTTTAAAATTGAGGTTGATAGGGGCGCCCGGGTGGCGCAGTCGGTTAAGCGTCCGACTTCGGCTCAGGTCACGATCTCGTGGTCCGTGAGTTCGAGCCCCGCCTCGGGCTCTGGGCTGACGGCTCGGAGCCTGGAGCCTGCTTCCCATTCTGTGTCTCCTTCTCTCTCTGCCCCACCCCCGTTCATGCTCTGTCTCTCTCTGTCTCAAAAATAAACGTCAAAAAAAATAAAATAAAATAAAATAAAATAAAATTGAGGTTGATATGTTTAACTTCTAAAAATTTAATTGTATCTTATATTTTTGTGAAAATATTATTTGCAAATGTAGCATTCAGTGTTCATCTAGTTGCCAATATAAAGATTATCTCTAGACGAACTTATATACACGTTCAAAAGTAATGTTTATTATTCAAAAGCTGTTTATTATTTCAATATGCTACTCATGTACAGTGCATCATTTTTATGAATCCCATGCTAATTCATGAACACCACAGGGTTTACAAAATGGAACAGGAAAAGAAGAAAAAAATAGCACCAGAAAATAATATATCACACAAGAATTCACTGCATTCATGCTGAGATTTTAGCAAGTGGATCAATGTCATCTGAGTGCTTCTACCCCTCATTCCTGCCTGCATCAAGAAGCAGGAAGCAGTTTCTGAGTCTGATGCCGTAATCAGCACAGCCCTCAAACCGTCACCCCATAAGAGCAGAGCTGCCTGTGGTTTTGAGTCTGTAAGACCAAGATGTGGAGCAGTAATTACTTGGGGACTGACGAGTGCTAATCATCAAAGTAGATGTTCAAGGTTCTGGTTACACTGTGCCAGTGACAGTGCGAAGCACAGGGTCATGAGTGGCAGAGGTCCCTGTGTGTTCTTTCATACGTATGTCCGTGTGTACATGTGTGCAGACACTATAGGAATACGTGGCACCCTCTAAGGTGTGGGACCCAAGAAGAGCTGGCCTACTGCCTTTTTACCACACCCAAGTCCTTCTCTGTCATCTACATTCAGCCATGAGTCCCCAAGCAGCATCATTTTTTTTTCTGATCTACTCAGTGACTCCAGGACCTGTTTTAAAAGACCCTAATATTCTTGTGCTTTAGAGCAGAGATCCTGATGCCTAGACTACAGACTGAGAACTGTGATAGTACCAGGAACACATGCTGTGTGTCACAGACACTGTTCTAAGTTCACTATTTTTGGGTAAGAAAGAATGGCCATGGAACATTCTCAGAAACGGCCTCCACCTCAAAAAAGCGAGACAACCATGTCTTTTAAATGTGGTCAGTGGACTATACAGTTACCCGAATAAATAACCTACAGGCAACCACCGCCCTTGGTTCCTGCTGCAAAACCTCAATTGCTAAGAACCTTATTTCATATTTCATCAGAAAAAAACTTAAATTCCAAGTACTCTTCTGCATGTGTGGCTGCTGCCAGCTTTTTGGGCAGGAATATTATTAAGGGATAAGAATGGAATTGGCCACATTCCCAAAGAGCCACAAACACCTCACAGAAGAGGGGCTACACCTGAGGGGTGAAGGCAAGTATCTCTTCCCCTACCTTGTTGTAAGTGTAGGGTGTTGGTGAGGTAGGTATGATGCCAGATTTCTCCTTCTGATGCCTTCTCTGCGCCTCCAGTACCTGTCAGAGTCAGACCAAAGGGGACAATTTATTGAAAACCACAGCAACGACCTACAACTTGAGAAAGAATGCTGGAAGGCTGAAGAGGGTAGACACTGGCGGTCAATAATTAAAAACAACAACAACAACAACTTCTGTAAAACACAAATTGTCAAAAACCTTTTACCCCTCTTACAACCGACAATTTATCAGTATTTGCCCAGGTCAAGGACATGAAGATCAAGTCCTTAAAAGAGACTGAACTCTTCTTCCTGCCCATCAAGGTATCTGAGATCATGTATTTTTCCTGGAGACACGGACATTCCCTTATGCCTGTATAAAAGCAGACCAGCGCTGGCCAGTGGATCAGGTTTGAGGTACTTGTTGCCATCAAGGACTATAGCAGTCATGTAGGTCTGGGTGTTAAGTGTTCCAAAGAGGTAACCATGGGGACATCGTCCTGGCCAAGCTCTCCATTGTCCTGGGCAGGGAGACCCCTGGGGGAACAATACTGGCACACCCCACAGATTACTTGAAAGTGACAGGATGATGCAACTCTGTGCTGGTCTGCTTCCCTTGCACACCCAGACCCCCATGCCCATGAAGCTGCTGATGGCAGGTGTTGATGACAGCTGCCACACCTCGGCCAGGGGCTGCAATGTCACCTGGGGCAACTTGGCCAAAGCAATCTTCGATGTCATCTCCAAGATCTATAGCTGCCTTCCCCCTGACACTCTGGAAAGAGACTGTGTTCACCAAGGCTCCCTGTCAGGAATTCACTGACCATCTTGACCACATCAGAGAGTCTCCATGCAGAGAACTCAGGCTCCAGCTATGGTCACCACACAGTGTTCTTACACAAGAGAAATAAAGCGAATTAATTAAACCTGAAAAAGAAAATACTGTTTATAATAGCACAAAAAACAGTAAGGATAAATCTAACAAAGATGGGAAAGACCTATACACTGAAAACTACACAAATGTTGCTAAGAAAAACTAAAGGCAAAAATAAATGGAGCAATACAGCCTGCTTATGGGTCGGAAGGCTCGGTATTGTTTGGGTGTCAGGGCCCCTACATCGAACCATACTTCTAAAAGAACCCTAGTCAAAATTCCAACAAGCTTTTTTGTAGAATTTAACAGCTGACTCTAAGTTCATATGGAAATGTAAAGAAATTAAAATAGCTAAAACAACTATGGAAAGAACAAAGTTGGCTAACACTACCTTATTTTATATTATTATAAAATAATTATTATATTATATAACTATTATAAAGTCACAGTAATCAAGACAGTACAGTACTTGTTAAAGACAAGCAGATCACTGGAACAGAACAGATAATCCAAAATTAAACCCACACATGTACATTCAACTGATCATTGACAAAGGCTCAAAAGCAATGCAACGAAGAAAAGATAGCCTTTTCAACAAACGGCACCAGAACTGGATACACAAATGCTAAACAATTAGTGTGGATCCATACTCATGCATTACACAAAAATTATATCAAAATGGATCACACACCTAAATGTAAAGCCTGAAACTATAAAACTTGTATGAGGAGATCTTGGGTGATCTTGGGTTAGACAAAGATTTCTTACATAGGAGACCAAAAGCTGAGTCCATGAAACATTTTTAAAAATTGAAAAATTGGCTTTCACCAAAATTAAAATCTTTTGCTCTTCAAAAGACACTGTTAAGAGAATGAAAAGATAAGCCACAGACTGGAAGAAAATCTTTCCAAAGCATATATCTGATAAAGGACTTACATCCAGAATACATAAAGAATTCTCAAATTCGGCAATAAGAAAACAACACAATTTTAAAAATGGGGTGGGGCACCTGGGTGGCTCAGTTAGTTGAGCGACCAACTCTTGATTTCAGTTTAGGTCATAATCTCATGGTCTGTGGGTTTGAGCCCCACCATGTTGGGTTCTGTGCTGACAGCGTGGAGCCTGTTTGGGATTCTCACTCTTCCCCCTCTCTCTGCCCCTCCCCACTCACGCTCTCTCTCTCTCTCTCTCTCTCTCTCTCTCTCAAAATTAAATAAATAAAAATAATTAAATTAAATTAAAATTAAAATGGGAAAAAGATTTGAACAGATGCTTCACCAAAGAAAATATACAAAAGGCAAAGAAGCACCATGAAAAGATGCTCAACATCATTTAGTCATTAGGCATATGCAAATTAAAAGCACAATGAAATACCACTGCATGCCCACTAAAAAAGACTGCCCAGGGTGCCTGATTGGCTCAGTTGATTAAGCATCTGACTCTTGATTTGGGCTCAGATCACAATTTCACAGGTTAATGGGTTCGAGGGTGGAGCCTGCTTGGGATCCTCTCTCTCCCTCTCTCGTTGCCCTCTCCCCCACCTCCCTCAATAAATAAGTTAACTTAAAAATAATAATAAAAGACTGCCCATACCAAATGCTGGTGAGAGTGTGGACACCTTACACTCTCAGACACTGCTGATGTGGATGTAAAATCGTACAACCACTCTGGAACACAGTCACGTTGTAAATAATGATCTAGCTATTCCACTTCTAGGTATTTATCCAAGAGAAAAGGAAATAATTTTGTACAAAAACTTGTACACAAATGTTTATAAGAGCTTTATTTGTAATAGCCCAAAACTGAAACAACCACATATCCACCAATAGATGAATGGACAAACAAATCAAGATACACCAACATAATGGAATACTTATTAGCAGTAAAAACAACTAAACTATTTACCGATACATGTAACAACATGTAATTACACTGAGTGAAAGAAAACACCCAAAACTGAAAATACTGGATGATGTGCTACTTTACACATAAATCTGCAGAAAATGCAAATAATCTATAATGACAGAAAGCAGATCACTGGTTGCCTGGGAATGAGAGGACAAGAAGAGAGGCAGGGAAAGATTACCAAGGAGTACGCTAAAACTTTTCAGGGTGACGGATATGTTCACAACCTTGATTGTGGTGATGGTTTAATGAGATTATATAAATATATGTATTAAAACTTACAAATTATGTAATTTAAATATGTATAGTTGATCATGTATCAATTATATTTCAATAATTTTTTTTCCCTTAAAGAGGGCTTCTTTGGTAAAATAAACCTTGAAAAGAAGAAGTATCAGCTATGTAAAAAAAATACAACACTCTGGCCATGATGGATTAACCAGTACAACTTTCTTTCCCACCACACACAACTTGAACATTGGACAAGATATGAGAGAAAGTGGGGCATCTGGGTGGTTCAGTCAGCTAAGCATCCAACTGTAGATTTTGGCTCAGCTCATGATCCCTGGGTCATAGGATGGAGCCCTGTGTCAAGGCATGAAGCCTGCTTGAGATTCTCTCTCCCTTTGCCCCTCTCCCCACTGCTCATGCTCTCTCTCTCTAAGAAAAGATAAAAAAATAAAAAGATTCCTTCTTATCTTAAAACAAAAAAGATATGAGAGAAAACTGTTTTCTGACACTGAATAATATACAACACAGGTCAGCAAACCCTGAGAGATAGCAAGCAAATGTGGTAATCCATATGATCTGTCAAGAAGCATTTTCTGGAATGCAGTGCAGGGAGAGATTCTAAGCAGGGTACAGGGGGCTCACAGGAGTTCAGTAGTGTGGCCAAAATTTGTGGAGCAGACTACCAACCGTGGGGAAGGCACGCAAGAACCTGCCTAAGGATCCCTTTGATCTTTGGGTACATACAGTAAGCTGCACATGGTACAGCAAGACTCTGTGAGACCAGAGGAGCAACCGGCTACTAGAACAACTACTCGGGATCTATAAGCTGAATAATTCCCAGATGCTGCAGAAGCCTAGGAGATACCTGAGGTCCGACTAGCCAAGGTAAAGAGACTTATTGATCATCTGGGGCATCAATAGAGGACCACAAGTTTTCCTCTAGGTAGCAGGGCTGAGGTAACCCGAGAATAAGGCCTCATCTAGACTCACCCTGGAAGAATTGCAAAGCAAGTTTCAAGACAACCAAGTGGACCTGCATGTAACTCACCACTCACCAAAACAATCTTTTTATATACTTTTCTTTTAAAAAAATTTTTTTTAACGTTTATTTTTGAAAGAGGCACAGAATGCGAGTGGGAGAGGAGTAGAGGGAGAGGGAGACACAGAATCTGAAGCAGCCCCAGGCTCTGAGCTGTCAGCACAGAGCCTGACACAGGGCTCAAACTCATGAACCGTGAGATCATGACCTGAGCCGAAGTCAGACGCTTAACCATCTAAGCCATCCAGGCGTCCCTGTTTGTAAATATTTTTAAATGACAACAAAACCCAGACATTCACCAACATAATATTATAACATCCAGCACCCAATAAAAATTTCTTCAACATGCAAAGAAGCAGGAAAATGTAATCCATAACCAGGAAATGTGATCTGTAACCAAAGAAAAAAGTCAGTCATAAAAGCAGACTCAGAAATGACAAGGGTGGTGCAATCAGCAAAGATTTTATTACGTATGTTGAGGTACTTAAAGGTAAATATAAACATGAAATAAGAAAAGAAACAGATGATATAAGTCAGAAATGTGGGGCACCTGGGTGGCTCAGTTGGTTGTACATCCAACTTATGGTTTCAGCTCAGCTCATGATCTCGCCATTCGTGGGTTTGAGCCCTGCATTGAACTCTGCACTGGCAGTGTAGAGCCTGCTTGAGATTCTCTCGCTCTTGCTCTCTCTCTCTGCCCCTTCCCTGCTCACTCACTCTCTCTCAAAATAAATAAATAAACATTAAGTAAATCAGAAATGAAGAAATTCACAGATTAGACAATGCAGAAGAAAAGGGTAGTGAAATTCAAGTCATAGTAACAGAATTTGGCCAAAGTGAAAGAGAGAGAAAAAAAAGATGAAAAAAAAAAAAGATCACGGAGTGTCTGGCTGGCTCAGTCGATGGATGGACCATGAAACTCTGGATCTCGGGGTTGGGAATTCAAGCCCTACCTTGGGTGTAGAGATTACTTAAAAATAAAATCTTAAAAAAACAAAGCAAAACAGAACCTTAATGCTCTGTGTGTGATCTAACCTACATGTAACTGGAGTCTTTGGAAAAAGGCAGAGAGAGGACAAGCAGAAAAATATTTGAAGAAATGTCTGAAAATTGTCCTAAACTGATAAACACCATAAACTGACGGATCCAAGGAACTCAATAAACCCCTAGTAGGAAACAAACAAACAAACACCTACACCACAGTCAAATTTCTGAGACCTGATTAGGATCTAGGATGTAGAAAGCTGGAGTGTTACTCCCATCCTAACAGCAAGGAAAAGCTAAACTACAAAATCATCACTTTTCTTGAACCGATTAGACATCAGAGGTCTCAAGACAATGAAATATTGTGCATTCTAAAGAAAGGCCCTTCCAGTAAGAAGCAAGATGTGAAAACTGGCTCACCTATGACAAGCCAGGAGGGAGCATTATAGCATGCCATATGAGTAGAAAGAATTCAGCTAAATTTTTAGCAAATTGCTAAAGGCAAAGTGTGGGCTAGCATGAGGGCTAGAAGACCCTGTAGGAACCATAGAAACAAGGGGAGTTTGCACCACTCACAGACGCTTCTGCACAGACTTCCACCAGATACTCAACAGGACCTGCACAAGACTGAGGCTGGTTCAGAAAAAGATACCTGTTGCTGCGAACACCCTCCACCAGGCTGGCAAGCACAATCTAGTGCTAGAGGAGAAGACTAGCACTAGTCTGAATTGAGAGCCCCTCTGAGGCACACAGTGCATAGGCAAGGCCAAAGCTAATGGTGGAGAAGTAACATTAAAAATAAATAAACATGAGGCGCCTGGGTGGCGGTGGTTAAGTGTTTGACTTTGGCTCAGGTTCATGGGTTCAAGCCCCACATCAGGCTTTGTGCTGACAGCTTGAAGCCTGGAGCCTGCTTCAGATTCTGTGTCTCCCTTACTCTCTGCCCCTCCCTGCTCGCATTCTGTCTCTCTCTCAAAAGTAAATAAACATTTTAAAAGATTAAAAAATATATACAAAACTTCAATAAATAGATCTGTATTTTTAAACTGACTGAATCATTAAACATTTTCTACAATGAAAACTCTAAAATACGTATCTATCTACCTATTTATTTTTTAATTTACATCCAAGTTAGTTAGCATATTTAGTTGCATTGTTAGTGCAACAATGATTTCAGGAGTAGATTCCTTAATGCCCTTACCCATTTAGCCCATCCCCCCTCCCATAACCCCTCCAGCAACCCTGTTTTTTTCTCTATATTTAAGAGTCTCTTACGTTTTGTCCCCCTCCCTGTTTTTATATTATTTTTGCTTCCCTTCCCCTATGTTCATCTGTTTGATGATACTTGAAGTCATATGATACTTGTCTTCCTCTGACTGACCAATTTCGCTTAGCATAATACCCTCTAGCTCCATTCACATAGCTGCAAATGGCAAGATTTCATTCTTTTTGATTGCCTAGTAATACTCCATTATATATATGTATGTGTTGTGTATATATCTTTATCCATTCATCCATCAATGGACATTTGGGCTCTTTCCACACTTTGTTTTTTTTTTAATTTTTTTTTTTCAACGTTTTTTATTTATTTTTGGGACAGAGAGAGACAGAGCATGAACGGGGGAGGGGCAGAGAGAGAGGGAGACACAGAATCGGAAACAGGCTCCAGGCTCCGAGCCATCAGCCCAGAGCCTGACGCGGGGCTCGAACTCACGGACCGCGAGATCGTGACCTGGCTGAAGTCGGACGCTTAACCGACTGCGCCACCCAGGCGCCCCTCTTTCCACACTTTGGCTATTGTCAATATAAACATTGGGGTGCATGTGCCCCTTCAAAACAGCATACCTGCATCCCTTGGATAAATACCTAGTAGTGCAATTGCTGGGTCGTAGGGTAGTTCTGTTTTTAATTTTTTGAGGAACCTCCATACTGTTTTCCAGAGTGGCTGCACCAGCTTGCATTGCCACCAACAATGCAAAAGAGATCCTCTTTCTCTGCATCCTCGCCAACATGTCGTTGCCTGAATTGTTAATGTTAGCCATTCTGACAGGTGTGAGGTGGTATCTCATTGTGGTTTTGATTTGTACTTCCCTGATGATGACAGATGTTGAGCATTTTTTCACGTGTTGGTTGGCCATCTGGATGTCTTCTTTGAAGAAGTGTCTATTCATGTCTTTTGCCCATTTCTTCACTGGATTATTTATTTTTTTGGGTGTTGAGTTTGATAAGTTCTTTATATGTTTGGGATATTAATCCTTTATCTGATATGTCATTTGCAAATATCTTCTCCCATTCTGTCGGTTGTCTTTTAGTTTTACTGATTGTTTCCTTCGCTGTGCAGAAGCTTTTTATCTTGATGAGGTCCCAATAGTTCATTTTTGCTTTTGTTTCCCTTGCCTCTGGAGATGTGTTGAGTAAGAAGTTGCTGCGGCCGAGGTCAAAGAGCTTTTTGCCTGCTTTCTCTTCTAGGATTTTGATGGCTTCCTGTCTTACATTTAGGTCTTTCATCCATTTTAGGTTTATTTTTGTGTATGGTGTAAGAAAGTGGTCCAGGTTCGTTCTTCTGCATGTCGCTGTCCAGTTTTCCCAAAACCATTTGCCAAAGAGACTGTCTTTTTTTCCATTGGATATTCTTTCTTGCTTTGTCAAAGATTAGTTGGCCATATGTTTGTGGGTCTATTTCTGGGTTCTCTATTCTGTTCCATTGATCTGAGTGTTTTGGGGCCAGTACCATACTGTCCTGATGATTACAGCTTTGTAATACAACTTGATGTCCGGAATTGTGATGCCTCCAGCTTTGGTTTTCTTTCTCAGGATTGCTTTGGCTATTCAGGGTCTTTTCTGTTCCATACAAATTTTAGGATTGTTTGTTCTAGCTCTGTGAAGAATGCTGGTGTTATTTTGATAGAGATTGCATTGAATATGTAGATTGCTTTCATAATATCGACATTTTAACAGTATTTGTTCTTCCAATTCATTGAGCATGGAATATTTTTCCATTTTCTTGTGTGTCGTCTTCAATTTCTTTCATAAGCTTTCTATAGTTTTCAGTGTATAGATTTTTCACCTCTTTGGTTAGGTTTATTCCAAGGTATTTTATGGTTTTTGGTACAACTGTGAATAGGATCAATTCCTTGATTTCTCCTTCTGCTGCTTCATTATTGGTGTATAGAAATGCAACCAACCTGTACATTGATTTTATATCCTGCGACTTTGATGAACTCATGAATCAGTTCTAGCAGTTTTTTTGGTGGAGTCCTTTGGGTTTTCTACTTAGAGTATCATGTTGTCTGCAAAGAGTGAAAGTTTGACTTCCTCTTTGCCGATTTATGCCTTTTATTTCTTTCTGTTGTCTGAGGCTAGGACTTCCAACACTATGTTGATTTACAGTGGTGAGAGTGGACATCCCTGTCGTGCTCCTGTCCTTAGAGGAACGCTCTCAGTTTTATCCCATTGAGGATGATATTAGCAGTGGGTCTTTCGTATGTGGCCTTTATGACCTTGAGGTATGATCTGTCTATCTCTACTTTTTTGAGGGTTTTTATCAAGAAACAGTGCTGTATTTTGTCAAATGCTTTTCAGCATCTATGGAGAGGATCATGTGGTTCTTGTCCTTTCTTTTATTAATATGATGTATCACATTGATTGATATGTGGATATTGCACAAATTTATTCCTGCATCCCAGGAATAAATCCCACTTGATCATGGTGAGTATAATTCTTTTAATGTATTGTTGGATCCAGTTGGCTAGTATCTTGTTGAGAATTTTTACATCCATGTTCATCAGGGAAATTGGTCTATAGTTCTCCTTTAATTGGTGTCTTTGTCTGGTTTTGGAATCAAGGTAATGCTGGCTTCACAGAATGAGTTTGGAAGTTTTCCTTCCATTTCTATTTTTTGGAACAGCTTCAAAAGAATAGGTGTTAACTCTTCTTTAAATGTTTGGTAGAATTCCCCTGGAAAGCCATCTGGCCCTGGACTCTTGTTTGTTGAGAGACTTTTGATTACTGATTCCATTTCTTTACTGGTTATGGGTCTGTTCAAATTTTCTATTTCTTCCTATTTCAGTTTTGGCATTTATATGTTTCTAGAAATTTGTCCATTTCTTTCAAATTGCCCAATTTGTTGGCATATGATTGCTCATAATATTCTTATTATCATTTGTATTTCTGCAGTGTTGGTTGTGATCTCTCCTCTTCCATTCATGATTTTGTTTATTTGGGTCCTTTCCTTTTTCTTTTTGATCAGTCTGTCTAGGGGATTATCAATTTTGTTAATTGTTTAAAACAGCTCCTGGTTTCATCAATCTGTTCTACCATTTTTCTGATTTTGATATAATTTATTTCTACCCTAATTTTTATTATTTCCCTTCTTCTGCTGGTTTTGGGCTTTATTTGCTGTTCTTTTTCCAGCTCTTTTAGGTGTAAGGTTAGGTTGTATAATTGAGACCTTTCTTCCTCCTTTAGGAAGGCCTGGATTCCTATATACCTCCCTCTTATGACTGCCTTTGCTACATCCCAGAGGTTGTGGGTTGTCGTGTTTTCATTTTCATTGGCTTCTATGTATTTTTAATTTCTTGGTTAACGCATTCATTATTGAGTAGGACGTTCTTTAATCTCTAAGTATTTGTGTTCTTTCCAAATTTTTTCTTGTGGTTGATTTCGAGTTTCATAGCGCTGTGATCTGAAAATATGCAAGGTATGATATCTACCTTTTTGTACTTATTGAGGGCTGGTTTGTGACCCAGTGTGTGATCTATTTGGAGAATGTTCCATGTGCACTCAAGAAGAATGCCTGTATTCTGCTGCTTTAGGATGAAATGTTCTGAATATATCTGTTAAGTCCATCTGGTCCAGTGTGTCATTCAGTGCCATTGTTTCCTTGTTGATTTTCTGCTTAGATGATCTGCCCATTGCTGTAAGTGGAGTGTTGAAGTCTCCTACTATTACGGTATTATTATCAATGAGTTTATGTTTGTGATTAATTGATTTATATATTTGGGTGCTTCCATATTGGGGGTATAAGTATTTACCATTGTTAGATCTTCTTGGTGGATGTCTATCTCTTAATTATGATATAATGCCCTTCTTCATCTCTTGCTACAGTCTTTATTTTAAAATCTAGTTTGTCTGATATAAGTATGGCTACACCAGCTTTCTTTTGAGGACCATTAGCATGACAGATCATTCTCCATCCCCTTACTTTCAATCTACAGGTGTCTTTAGGTCCAAAATGAGTCTCTTATAAGCAGCATACAGATGGGTCTTGTTTTCTTATCCATTCTGATACCCTATATCTTTTGATTGGAGCATTTAGTGTACTGAAAGATATGAATTTAGCACCGTTCAGTTGCCTATTGAGTTGGTATTTCTGATGATGCTCTCTAGTCCTTTCTAGTCTTTGTTGCTTTTGGTCTTTTCTGTTTTGTCTTTTCTCCACACAAAAGTCCCCCTTACAATTTCTTGCAGGGCTGGTTTAGTGGTCACAAACTCCTTTAGTTTTTGTCTGGGAAACACTTTATCTCTCCTTCTATTCTAAATGACAGCTTTGCTGGATAAAGAATTCTTGGCTACATATTTTTCCAAATCAGCATATTGAATATACCTGCCACTCTTTTCTGGCCTGCCAAGTTTCTGTGGATAGGTCTGCTGCGAACCTGATTTGTCTTCCCTTATAGTTAAGGACTTTTTTTTTCTTTGCTGCTTTCATAATTCTTTCTTGTCTGTGTATTTTGTGAATTTGATTATGATACGCCTTGGTGATGGTCGGGTTTTGTTGAATCTAATGGGATGAATCTAATCTTTGGGATGTGCTTCTTGGATTTTGATGTCTGTGTCTTTCCCAGATTAGGAAAGTCTTCCACCATAATTTGCTCACAAAAAACTCCTGCCCCTTTTTCTCTCTTCATCTTCTGGGACTCCTATGATTCAGATGTTATTCCTTTTTAATAAGTCACTGAGTTCTCTAAGCCTTGTATCATGCTCCTTTGCCTTTGTTTCCCTCTTTTTTTCTTCTTCATTAGTCTATAATCTGGTCATCTAAATCGCTGATTCATTGCTCTACTTCATCCATCCTTGCCGTTATGGCATCCATTCAAGATTGCGTCTCAGTTATCACATTTTAATTTCTTCCTGACTAGATTTTATTTTTTTTTTATATCCACAGAAAAGGATTCTATGACGTTTTCAACCCCAGTTGGTATTCTTATTATCGTGGTTCTAAATTCTAGTTCAGACATCTTGCTTATATCTGTGTTGATTAAGCCCCTGGCTGTCATTTCTTCCTCTTCTGTCTTTTGGGGTGAATTCCTTCGTTTTGTCATTTTGGAGGAAGAAAAAAATTAATAAAGTAAAAAATAAAAAGTAAAAATTTAAAAACAAAACATAAATCAAATAAAGGAAGCTAGATCCTAAGTGTGTTTTGGTCTGCTTGTTGACAGAAGCTTGATAGAACAGAGAAAAAAAAGGAAAGGATAAAAGAAAAAAAAGATAAGAAAAAAATTTAAAAATTAAAAAAACTTAATGTAATAAAATAGAATAAAATGAAATGAAAGAGAAATAAAAAAACTTTTTAAATAAAAAATAAAGGAATAAAAATAAAAAATTTTCTTTCTGTATTCAAGAATGAGGAAGAAAAGGAAAAAGAAAAAAGGAAACATTTAAGCAAAAATAGAAGCAAATAAAACGAACAAATAAATGAACCAGCGAACAGAATGAAACCCGAATGAAGTTACATCCAGTTTACCCCAGAACTGAAACTATGAAGCCTTCCATAGTCCATACACTAAGCAGGTGGAATGCCTTATGCTGTTTTTCTAGGGGATATGCTTGGAGGGCGCACTTAGGCAGGACTTGGTGTAATGGCTCCATTCTCCACTAGGTGGCTGCTTAGCTTACTGGGGTGGAACAGTGTGGTGCGCATGTGTGCATATGCACGCATGCACGTGGGAGAGGTGGAAATGGTTTCACCCAACAAATTAAAAAAATTTTTTTAAATAAGAACAAAAAACTGCTGCTCTTCAAAAGACCATTAAGAAAACTGAAATGCAAGCCACAGTCTGACAGAGATATTCATAATATATACGTGGTAGGCAGAATAATAGCTCCCCAAAGATTTCCATGTCCTAATCCCTGAAGCCTGTGAATATGTTACCCTACAGAGCAAAGGGACTTTGCAGATTTTATTAAATGAAGGATGTTGTGGGGCGCCTGGGAGGCTCAGTCAGTTAAGCATCTGACTTCAGCTCTGGTCATGATCTCACGGTCTGTGAGTTTGAGCCCCGCGTCGGCCTCTGTGCGGACAGCTCAGAGCCTGGAGCCTGCTTCCGATTCTGTGTCTCCCTCTCTCTGACCCTCCCCCGTTCATGCTCTGTCTTTCTCTGTCTCAAAAATAAATAAACGTTAAAAAATATATATATTTAAATGAAGGATTTTGAGATGGGCGACTATCCTGGATTATCTGGGTGTGTCTAATGTAATCACAATTATAAATGGGAAGCAAGAGTGTCAGAATCAGAGAAACTGGAAGACGCCATACTACTGGCTTTGAAAACGGAAGAAGAGGCTACCAGCCAAAGAATGCAAGGCACCTCACAAAGCTGGAAAAGGCAAGGGAATGAATTCTCCCCTAGAGATTCCAGAAGGAACACAGTCCTGCCAACACCATGAACCATTTCAGACTTCTAACCTCCAAAACTTTGAGATAATAAATGTGTTGTTTCAAGCCACTAAGTTTGTGGCAATTTGTCATGGTAGCAATAAAAAGTAATATACATATACAACAAAGAACTTGTATCCAGAAAATAGTAAGAACTTTTTATACCTCAATTATAAAACCAACAACCAAAAAAGGGCAAGAGATTTGTACACATACTTTACAAGAGAATGGTGTACACATATTTCACAATAGACTGTCCAACAAACACATGAAAAAGCACTCAACAGTAGCCATTAAGAAAATGCTATAATCAAATCCATAATGAAATAATACTGTGGACCTACCAGAAAGACTGAGATTATAAAGTGTAACTAAGTTGGTAAGAACATGAAGCAACCGAAACTCTTTAACTGGTGAATATGTAAAATGGTACAACCATTTTGGAAAAGATGTCCCCCCAAATTTGTAAATGAATGTTCCCAGCAGCTTTCTTCATTATAGTCCAAAAAGGAAACAATCCAAAATAGCCATCAGTCAGTGAATGGATAAACAAAACATGGCTTAGTCCTATTATAGAATACTACTTAACAAGAAAAAGGAACTGATGCTACGTGCAGCAACATGGATGAATTTCAAACACACGCTAAGCAAAAGAAGTGAAATACAACAGGTACACGAGTTCCATTCATATGAATTTCTATAACCGGCAAAACTAACCCATGATGACAGAAAGCAGATCAGTGCTTTCCTGGAGCCAGGGGTTAAGCTGGGAGCAGACTGACTACAAAGGTTCACAAGAGCTTCTGAAGTGATGGAAATATTTTATATCTTGATTGTGGTAGTAATTATGCAGGAGTATCTGTGTCAAAGCTCATCAAACTACACTTAAAGTAGGAGTTTTTTTTAATTGTACATCAAACCATGATTTTAAAAGAAGTTGAATTTATTTTTTAATTTAAAATTTTATTGATTTTATTTCTTAATTTAAAAAATTTTTAAATTGTTTTTAATGTTTATTTATTTTTGAGAGAGAGACAGAGCACGAGTCGGGGAAGGGCAGAGAGAGAGGGAAACACAGAATCCAAAGCAGGCTCCAGGCTCCGAGCTGTCAGCACAGAGCCCGATGTGGGGTTTGAACTCACAAACCATGAGATCATGACCTGAGCCAAAGTCAGACACTTAGCCAACTGAGCCACCCAGGTGCCCCAAGAAGTTGATTTTAAGAGAATAAAATGCCTGCACCTAATTAAGCAGACTGTAGGTTTCTGAAGCTGAGCTCTCCCTTTCCCATTTGTAATACACACCTACTTGTGCTGCAGAAGAGAAGAAATGTGAGTCTATAGACAGCATGGTGATACATCCTGTGGCAGAAACAGCAAACACTTACCTGAGGTGCTACATAATAAGGGGTGAATTGGGGTGTCATCAAGTCACCTTGGTCAATTTTGGCAAACCCAAAGTCACACAACTTCACTGGGGCATCCTAAAATAAAGCAAATGGAAGTCATTGCTCCAGAGTTCTCAGTAAACACTAAAGGAAAATCCAAGTGGAAGACATATTACCTTGAGCTCTCACTCATGGGTTTCTGACTAACACCTGAGCCTATGAATAGCATGTCCTCACATCTGAAGACAATGATTCATACTGAAGAATCTTTCTTAGTAATACAGAGGTAAAGAATTTCTGCCCACTCACAGTTGGCCTTGTTTCATGATTGGTAATTTGCAGTACTAAAATCAAGATTTTAGCCAAAAGAAAAAAAAAAAAATCTTAGCCAAGTGCCCCCTGACTCTATCTACTGGCCCATCATCTCTTTCCGATCCAGGGTGCGATTTCACTTTTACCATCAGCTTCAAGATAGCCAGAGCAACTTATTTGGTGGGACATGGTACATAGGGCAAGGGGTGAGACGGGAGAGGAAAAAACACCTGATCAAAATTAACAGCAAATATAACCATTACGCCTGAAGGTAATTTTTAACAGCATATAGATTACTGCCCCTTCCCAAAGTACCTCCAAATGATATCCAAAATCTTAAGTCTTACAAATGCATTATCAGTACCATCCAAAATTATCAATGCCAGGGGCACAGTAGAATTTCTCTGAGCCTCTAGCAAGGAAACAAGTGGGGAAAGTAGGCTGCCTGAAGCACTTTGGCTTAAAGCCTCCTCACCATGGATTCAGAGCACTCCAAACACATACACACCTACACACCCATTCCTGAACTATGCTGAGCGTGGCAGCACTAAAATGCAGCAAAACAAGCCATCTCACCAAAGAGTTATCCTTGAAGAGCAGATTTTCAGGCTTGAGGTCTCTGTGAGCAATGTTTAACAGGTGACAGTGCTGTAGAGCCAAAGCTATCTGGAAAAGGACAGTGGAGCAACCACATCTTAGAAAAGACAGCTCTTTAATGCTCCTGGTTTAGAGAACTCAGGATGTTAAAAAAAAAAAAAAAAAAAAAAAAAGATCCTTAATTAAGTCAATTACAACTGCGGTCAGTTTTCAGTTTTAAAGCAGAAATTAAGTAAGACTTTGGGTACCAAGGAATAGAAATGAATTAAACTTAGTTTAAGTGCAACCTGTATTTTATTAAACAAAGAGGAAAATACAACAGTAACACACTTCTTTTGTCAAAGTAAACTGATGGTTAAATCCTGTATGAAATGGGAAGAATGAAATGCTTCCAATTCCACTCATCTGAGATGCAACGGGGCTGCAGAGTAAGCGCTGTGCCAGGCAGCCTTCGTAGGGTTGGGTGTTGCCCAGCAGGGCAGTGGCCACTAACACCTGGCTCAGAAGGGAACCGCACTCTCCAGGGGGCTCAACTCCAAGCTCTGCCTTCGAGAAAAATAGAAAGCAGCTAACTGGATTTTTCCACCAGATGTTCCAATTTGCTCATCCCATTTGTTGAAATGAAATGTCACCTATTTAAGTGGGTTTGAAGGGTTTTTGTTCTACAGAAGATTATCAGAGCACATCCTAAGATTTAAAATATTTGAAAAATACGAGGTGTATTTTTTAAAATTAAATAGAACAAATTCTACCTGTTTTTTAGTTCTCAGTATGGAATTGTCCTTGGCATTCCAAATATCAGTTCCTCCCTACCAGAAAGGAGGCTTCTAATAATGCGTGAGGCTCCTTCACATTGGTAGAGCTTGGATTTGAGGCTGCTGGCTGTGGTTTGCACTCACAAGCATAGGTAGTATGCTATAAGAGGGTCAAGTCTTCCGCTAACACCGCAAGGGTCTCTGGCCCAGTAAGTAGAGTTTGATAGTAATTCTTGCTACAAGTGAAAAAAAAAAATGCTTGAGGCTCATGGAAAATTTGGAATAATTTTTTTATTAAGAACCAATTAGGCTGTGCTTCCTGCTTTTTGCCTTGCTTGCTTGGCCTGAAGATAAGCCTTGAGAGTCTAGCTTTTCACCTCTTCAAGAGGTAATTTCAGTTAGATTCCTAGTATTGTTTGTGACATAAATCATTTCTGTAGCAATAAAACATGATGTCAAAATAGACTATAATCAGGAATAACCCAGAATTAGAAAGACCTTAGAATTCTATGAAAATCTGATAAGGTGACTCAAAAGCAAAGTGTCTTGTATACAATCATCTTAGAACATATTTTTATACCATACAATCTTTCAGGTGTTATCAGTAGCAATTTATCTCCAAGTCCAACAATAGTGCTTAGACACTACATGTTTAATAGCTACAGTCTAAAAAGGAATTAAAAAATTACCTTCCTTCCAGAGTGTATTTAAATCTTATAATAGACAAGCAATTGACAACCACTTAAAAATACAGTGCTCCCCACCAAAGCATAAAAGGGGTCACATTTCTCCTGTCAAAGCATCTTTTCTGATTACATAACAAAGCAGGCAATGAGAGATCAAATAGAGCTTTTCTTCAAGCTTTCTTTTATTCCCCCCAATGAAATTGTGCTTGTTAACCAACATTGTTGGCAGTTTGATTGGTACCCGGGGTTAACTTGCCTGCTTTGTTACTTGGCTGGCTTGCTTCTCTGTAAAGTGCCGGTGCTGGCTGATTCTGTGAAATAGCTCTCCCCCTTCCATCATCTCCATTACAATTAAGAGTCGAGCCCTGTTTGAAAGCATTTGATTTTGTTAAGTTAAAAAAAAAAAAATCCTGAAACATCAAGTAGCTAACCTAAAGATGCCTCATGTACCAAATGTGTAATAACTGCTTCCTAAGTCTGACCCGCCCACACCCCTCTAAGTGGACCCTTGTCACTACCAACTAGACACTATGAATAAGAAATAGCCCACACCTAAAATTTTCTAAGAAGCTAAAATGGGAGTAAAATAATTAAGTTTTGAAGACAATGATCCTTTTGAAGATACTGTACTTGTTATTACTAGATGTTAAAGGGGGGGTGATATATTAAGTGACATGTTTTGTATCATATTTAGGGCAGCTAGATGGAAAATGTATCGAAAACAGAGTATGACTTTGTGTAGAACATGAATTTCAAGTCACTTGGCTGCTGTTGGGCCACCCTGGTAATTCACTCTCATTCTGTGTCTGTCTGTGTCTGTATCTATATCCGTGTCTCTCTCTCTCCACTCCTGTCCCCACTACACTAGTTTTCCATGTGACCCACAGCATACCCAGCAGGACAGCTGGACAAGGCTACACAGCTACTAAAAAAAAAAAAAGCAAAAATTCTTATGGTGTCAAAAAGAAAAAAAATCGGAATTCTGGTTACCATTCTTTGATATACATGCTTCCAGTTTCCATCCAAATGCTTTCACCAACAGAGCACAGTTGTAAGAAACAATCATTTGATTTCCCATTTGTTTTTACAAATCCATCTTCTTTGTCCACCCAGAAGACTCCTACCCATCCTCTTCAAGTCCTAGGCCTGACATAACCACTGTGTGAGACACCTTGTCTCCCTAGCCTACAGTTAGCAGCTCTCCTCTCCTTTATAAGCTCAAAGTATTTTATGGATGCCTCTCCTTGGTGCCTATCACATTGCTATGATGACAGGTTTACATCTCAGTACCCCCAGTAGAAACCATACCTTATTTAACTTTGAATTCCCTGGAAGACACCTGGAATGCCACTCAATGGGTTTGCCAAATATTTGGCAGCTAAAAGAATAATGTTGATTTCTTCCTTTAAAAGCAATGTCAGACTAAGCAATACGGGCTTTTTGCCATATCAACTTCAAAGACAGTGCCTAGTAATATTTGGTCCTCTTTCACTAATTTGAAATAGAATGTTTTAATTCCACATTACATACTTTTTTTTTTTTTTAAAGAGAAAGTAATCACAATAATCAGGGGGCCCCAGAGAGTAGGTGGGGCATAGATAAAACAAGACTGGCAATGAGTTGGTAACTGTTGAGTTTGCATGATGGGTACCTGGGGATTCACTGAATAATTTTGTCTGCTTTTACAAATGTTTGAAATTTTCCAAACTAAAAGGAGGAAAGAGGGAGGGAAGCAGGGAGGGAGGGAGGGAGGGAAGGAAGGAAGGAAGGAAGGAAGGAAGGAAGGAGGGATGGAGAGAAAGGGGGAGGGGGAGAGAGAGCACAAAAGAGAGGAAAACCCCACTACACCTTGGCCTACATGTGGAGAGGTGGATATGAGGTGATGACCCCTATGTAGCCTTACCTGGGGCTGGACTCATGAGGAAACTGTACACTGTTAGCAAACACTTCAATAATTTGAACTATATTTGGGTGTGTGGCACACATCATGTGCAGACGTACCTTAAAGAGAACAGAGATTCACCTCACCAACAAATTTACTTTCTGCTGCCCCATCTATTAGCAAATGAAAAATCTGGCAAATAACTCATTTGGTTTCAGAAATTATTCATACATCTCTAAGCAAAAGAGTATGTCCTCCATTGTACATATTCCTAACATGTCATCACAACATCTGGGTGATTTAAAACAAAGGTGTTTTTTTTTTTAAAGTAGAAACACACCGTCACAGCCCTCCTACAGCACTTACAAGACACTATTCACCATTCTCCACTCTTCAGGGACCTTGTCCAATAAGTATAAGCTGAGGTAAACCTGAACAGTTCAGGGCACAAGAACTACATTAACTGAAAAAGAACAAGAGGGAGTTGAAAGGAAATAAGACTCTATCAGCCTTTGGCACTGATAGATATGGGACCACTTTAACATGATAACATGAATAGGGAAAAGGGGTAAATATGGATATAAAATTCTTTGTGCATCTCTGTATTCTCTGCCTTACTTGTAAAAAGAATAATTCTTAGGCACTTCCAATACTTAGGCAAATCAAGGCAACAAAGGGCCATACCTCATTTCTAGCTTTTGGACGATCAAAAAGAATTTTCAGTGCAAACCGTTCTTGAGTAGATTTCTTCACACAGACTCTAGATTTGGAGGAAAAAAATTCAATCAGAAATCATCTATTAACAGTGAAAACTAATTTAACAAGTTCTTTTAGAACTGTACTTTTTTTTAATGTTTACTTATTTATTTTGAGAGAAAGAGAGCACGAGCAGGGGACAGGCAGAGAGAGAGGGAGAAAGAGAATCCCAAGCAGGTTCCGTGCTGCCAGCACAGAGCCCAACACAGGGCTCAATCTCACAAAACATAAGATCATGACCTGAGCCGAAATCAAGAGTCAGACACCTCACTGACTGAGCCACTTGGGTGCCCCCTTAGAATTGTACTTCTAATCAAGAATATATCCAGATGCATCCAAATAAACTTGCCCCTAGGGCTAGCAGGTGGAGAGGCAGAAAAGCCATCTCACCCACCCTGCACAAGCCTCAGCTCCTGCGCCATGTGAAAGCAACCTGAGGATGGCCAAGGAAGGAATAATGGCCTCTGCTGGCTATAGGCGACTCTCAAGAGTAGCTCCGCAACCTCAGTATCTTAAATGATTCTACATTACAGACCATGTGGCTCAATTAAATAGATTTCTAAATGGATGAGAAAAAGCCTAACATAAATACCTCCACTTGTTAAAGTTATTTCACAAGTGTGGCACACTTGCTGTTTCTAATGGCCAACGTAGGTCAAATGGCCTTCTTCAGAGCAACTTTGCCATACTTTGCATGTGGGTCTCTTACCTAACTGGACCACTAATTCCAGCTCCCAGCTTCTGAGTCCAATTGATATTGTATTCCTCTAAAATGGAGGTTTCCTATTAAAATAGAAAAGGGTGGGGGCAGAAAATGATTCTCCAATTAAAAAGCTGAAAATTAAGCAGGGTGGACAACAGAAAACCTTATCACTCAACACCTCATCTTCTAAGAGAAACCGATAAGCAGAGCTTTGCATTCTTTTGGTTTTATAATTAGGTATTTTGTCTAAATGACTAAGTTAGGCACTGTTTTCCAGCAAAAGAGAAAGCAAACACATTAGGAGGAGAAGAAATTCTTCAGCTCATCTACAAGGTCCATTTGAGTAGATATTCAATGTTTTTTGGGGGGAGTGTGAAAGGAAGACATTCTTTCAAAATACTTCACACTAAATATTCACTTGCTAAAATGGTCAGGTACCTTTTCTGAGGTTCCAGAAAGACTGGTCTGATATATGCTTCCATGACCAGTGGCCTATACTCTTGAACAAGTTGGTCAAATTGTTGGAATAACAGTAAATTGTTATCTATTGAATAAATTGAGACTTAAAAGTTCAAATAAGGTAGTAGTGAGTAGTAAATTGATCTAATTTTCAATGGCATCATTTTGAATATAAAGATATTGTCATATTCATTGGGTAACTATATTTTTTTATAGTTTTCACTTGTTTTATTATACTTTTAATAGTTTTCAGTGGTTCCAGACATAGCCTCTATAGTTTTTATGGAATTCCTGTCTAATCACTATATGTTAAGCTTCTATTGCCATATGCTCAGGCAAGAAAGCCACATATTAAAGTTGTGGTAGGCTAAAATTCATTTTTCAGGGTTCCAAAGGAAGAAAAGGAAACCAAATTCAGACCTTGAGAAATTGGGCTAAAACTCATGAGACATTCAAATTGTTTTGTTGCAATGAAAATCTAACAGAATCCCAATTCCCAGTATATGGGAACAGAATATCTGTCCATGTAACACACATTCACTGAGCAGTTGCTATGTGCCAGACATTAGGCTAAGTTCAGAGATGAAAATAGAGCTTCTGCCCAATTAATATGCAAGCATATAAAATAAGATTAGAATAGCCATCACCTCCACACGTCTTTGCAGCCCAGTTTTTTTTTTTTTCTGCTCAGACTTTTTTTTTTTGATTACTAGTGAAGTAACACTTTTATTTTTTTTAATTTTTTATAATATAATTTATTGTCAAACTGGTTTCCATACAACACCCAGTACTCATCCCAACAAATGCCCTCCTCAATGCCCATCACCCACTTTCCCTTCTCCCCACAGCCCCCATCAACCCTTTGTTCTCAGTATCCAAGAGTCTCTTATAGTTTGCCTCCCTCCCTCTCTGTAACTTTTTTCCCCCTTCCCCTCCCTCATGGTCTTCTGTTAAGTTTCTGAAGATCTATATATGAGTGAAAATATATGGTATCTATCTTTCTCTGACTGACTTATTTCACTTAGCCTAATACCCTCCAGTTCCATTCACGTTGCTGCAAATGGCCAGATTTCATTCTTTCTCATTGCCAAGTAGTATTCCATTGTGTATATAAACCACGTCTTCTTTATCCATTCGTCAGTTGATGGGACATTTAGGCTCTTCAACAAATTGTACTGGGAAAACTGGGTATCCACATGCAAAAGAACAAAGTTGGACCCTTAACCCCATATACCAAAAACTCAAAATAGATCAAAGAGCTTAATGTAAGACCTAAGACAATAAAACTCTTAGGACACGAGTTTCATAACACTGTCTTTGGCAATGATTCCTTGGATAGGACATCAAAGGAACAGGCAACAAAAGAAAAACTAGACAAGATGACTATGAAAATTGAAAAATTTTGTGTATCAAAAAACACTATTAATAGAGTAAAAAGGCAACCCACATAATAGGAGAAAATATTTGCAGATCAAGTGTGTAATAAGGGATTACTATCCAGAATATAGAGAACACCTAAAACTCAACAAAAAAACCCAAACAACCTGATTCAAAAAATGGGCAAAGAATTTGAATAGACATTTTCCCAAAGATATAAAAACAGCCAATAAACACATGAAAAGATGCTCAGCATCACTAATCATGAAGAAAACGCAAATCAAAATTCAATCAGATACAACCTCACACCCATTAGGATAGCTACTATCAAAAAGAAAAAAAAAGGCAAAAAACAAAACAAAACACAAAAACAGAAAATAACAAGTATTGGCAAAGATATGGAGAAACTGGAACCCTTATGCACTACTGATGGGAGTGTACAATGGTACAACTACTGTGGAAAACAGTATGGTAGCTCCTCAAAAAAATTAAAACTAGAATTCCCATATGATCCAGCAAGTCAACTTCTGGGTATATACTCAAAAGAAATGAAAACAAGATCTTCAAGAGGTATTTGTACATCTATGTTTATAACAGTACTATTCACAATAGCTAAAACATGGAAGGGACCTAAATGTCCATATACATACAATGGAATATCATTCAGCCTTAAAAAGTAAAAGAAAAGAAAGTCAGTAATATGCTACAATATGATAAACCTTGAAAATATTATGCTAAGAGAAATAAGTCAGTCACAAAAAGACAAATACTTTATGATTCCATTTTTCTGAGGTGCTCAGAGTAGTCAATATTATAGACAGAAAGTAGATGGGTAGTTGGTAGAGTCTGGGGGGGAAGGAGACAATGGCAGGGTTACTGTTCAATGAGTACAGAGTTTCAGTTTTACAAGAGCAAAAGAATTATGGGGATGGATGGTGGTGATAGCTGCACATTAGAACTGTATTTAATGCCAGTGAAGTGCATCTTAAAAATGGTTAAGATGGTAAATTTTATGTTTAATTTTATCACAATTTTTTAAATGGGGAAAAAAGTAAAAGGATGGAAAAAGATATACCATGAGTAACTACAAGAGAGCTGAAGCAGCTATACAGACAATAGACAAAATAGACTTTAAAACAAAAGATGTTGTGACAGTATGGTTGGAACTAGAATACATTTGCTAAGTGAAATAAGTTGGGCAGAGAGAGACAAAATCTCATGATTTCACTCATATGTGGAATTTAAGAAACACAACAGATAAAACACAGGGGAAGGGAAGGAAAAATAAGATAAAAACAGAGAAGGAGGCAAACCATAAGACACTCTTAAGTACAGGGGCGCCTGGGTGGCGCAGTCGGTTAAGCGTCCGACTTCAGCCAGGTCACGATCTCGCGGTCTGTGAGTTCGAGCCCCGCGTCAGGCTCTGGGCTGATGGCTCGGAGCCTGGAGCCTGTTTCCGATTCTGTGTCTCCCTCTCTCTCTGCCCCTCCCCCGTTCATGCTCTGTCTCTCTCTGTCCCAAAAATAAATAAAAAACGTTGAAAAAAAAATTAAAAAAAAAAAAAAGACACTCTTAAGTACAGAGATCAAACTGAGGGTTGTTAGAGGGATGGTGGGTGGGGGATGAGATAAATGGGTAATGGGCATTAAGGAGGGCACTTGTTGGGTGTTATATGTAAGTGATGAATCACTGGGTTCTACTCCTAAAACCAATACTACTCTGTATGTTAACCAACTTTAATTTAAATAGATAGATAGATAGATAGATAGATCAAAAGATGTTAATAAAGAAAGAGAAGCACTTTTTATAATGATGAAAAGGTCAATTCAGATAGGATGATTATAAACATATATGCAGGCACCTAACAGTAGAATCCAAAAATACATGAAGCACAATTTGACAGAATATAAGAGGAAAATAGACAATTCAAAATAGTAGTTGGAGATTCTAATACTGCCACTCTCAATAACAGAAAAGCTAGACAGAAAATCAGCAAGAAAAACTTGTAGTAGAAGATGACACTGTCAACCAATTTGACCTGACATCTACAGAACACAGCATCCTATTCTTCAGGATAAACCATATGCTAGATCATAAGTCTCCATAAATTTTTTTAAACTGAATATATAAAGTTCTTCAACCACAATGGAATTAAGCTATAAATCAACAAGGAAATTTGGGAAATTTCAAAAATTCAAAAAAAAATTCAAAATTCAAAGAAGTTCAAAATTTACATAACACTTCTAAATAATCAATGGGTCAAAGAGGAAACAAGAAAAATTAGAAAAATTTTTAAAAAAATATTTTGATCTGAATGAAAATAAAAACAATACAGTAGTCTTCCCTTGTCTGTGGAGGATACATTCCAAGACTCCCAGGGGATACCTGAAACCACAAGACAGTACCAAATCCTAATGTTTTTCCTCTACATACCTATGATAAAATTTAATAATTTAGTTATAATGTATATAGCTTAACATTATACATTATAATTTATAAATTAGGCACAGTAAGAGACTAACAATAATTAATAATCAAATAAAACAATTATAACAATATACTGTAATAAAAGTCATGTTAACATGCTCTCTTTCAGAAAGCATCGTATTCTACCATACTCACCCTTCCTCTTGTTGTGATGATGTGAGGTGATAAAGTGCCTGTATGATGAGATGAAGTGAGATGAATGACGGGAAGCATTGTGACAAAGCATTAGGCTACTACTGACCTTCTGATGATTCAAAAGGACTGTCTGCTTCCCGACCATGGTTGGCCACAGATAACTGAAACCATGGAAAGCAAAACCGTGGCTGTGAGGGGGCTGTATGTATGCTAAAATTTATTATGTGCAGCTAAAGTGGTGTTTAGATGGAAATTTATAGCTATAAATCTCTACATAAGAAAGATCACAAATCAATAACCTAAGCTTCTATTTTGAAAAACTAGCAGGAAAAAAATATATACTTGGGGCACCTGGATGGCTCAGTCTGTTGAACATCTGACTCGATATAGGCTTGGGTTGTGATCTCACAGTCATGGAATCAAGCCCCGTTGGGCTCTGCACTGAGTGGAGCCTGCTTGGGATTCTATTTCTTCCTTTCTCTCTCTGCCCCTCCCCCCACACACACGTTTTCACCCTCTCTCAAAATAAATAAATAAACTTATATATATAGTCAAAGCAAGCAGATAGAAATAATAAAAATTAGAGCAGAAATCAATAAAACAGAAGACAGAAAATAGAGAAAAATCAATGAAAACCAATAGTTAATTCCTCAAGATATCAAAATTAACAAAACTTTAGTTAGACTGAGAAGAAAAAAAAACCCACAAATGATTAATATTAGAAATGAAAGAGGAGGGGGTGCCTGGGTGGCTCAGTTGGTTGAGCGTTCGGTCCCCACGTCAGGCTCTGTGCTGACAGCTCAGAGCCTGCTTCGGATTCTGTTTCTCCCTCTCTCTCTGCCCCTCCCCTGCTCATGCTCTGTATCTCTCTCAAAAATAAACATTAAAAAAATAATAATAATAATTTAAAAAAAAGAAATAGGAGACATCACAATCAACCTTACAGGAATCAAAGCATTATAAAGGATCACCATAAACAACTTTATGCCAGCAAATCAGACCACTAGATGAAATGGCCAAATTCCTAGAAAGACATAAATTACCAAAACTCACTCAAGAGGAGATAGAAAATCTGAATAAAACTATAACAAGAAACTGAATTAATAACAAAACAAAACAAAACAAAAAAGTCTTCCCAGAAAGTAAAGGCTAGGCCCACATAGCTTCAGTGGTAAATTCTACCAAATCATTTAAAGCATGGTTTCTCAACCTCAGCATCACTGACATTATGAACCAATAGTTCTTTGTTGTGAGGTTGTCCTATGCATTGCTAAGATGTTCAGGAGCATTCCTGGCCTCTACCTGCTAGATACTACAAGCATCCCCTACCCACACTGAACAACTGTAATGTCTCCAGACACTGCCAAATGCCTCACAAAAGGCAAAAACTGCCCCCTACTTAATGAAATGATATCAAGCCTCTGCACAAACTCTTCCAGAAAACAGAGGAGGATATAACTTCCCAAACTCATTCGGAAGCAAGTATTTCCCTCATACCAAAGCTAGACAAAGGCATCACAAGAAAA
Organism: Panthera uncia; assembly: GCF_023721935.1. Lineage (NCBI taxonomy): Eukaryota > Metazoa > Chordata > Mammalia > Carnivora > Felidae > Panthera > Panthera uncia. The sequence continues at coordinate 82,026,919 of NW_026057586.1, forward strand.
CTATAGGCCTTCATCTCTCATGAATAAAAATGCAAAAATCCTCAGCAAAATTAGCAAAGTGAATACAGAAACATGTAAGAATAACTTTACATCAGACTAGGTGAGGTTTATACCAAGAATGCAAAATTGGTTTAATATCTGAAACTCAATTAATGTTACTCAATTAATACTCAATTAATACAGTAAGAATAAAGAACAAGAACTATATAATCAACTCAATAGGTGAAGAAAAAGAACTTAACAAAAATTCAACACCTAATCCAGATAAAAATTCTCGGCAAACAAGGAATAGAAGAAAACTTAATTGGACAAAGGATGTCTACAAAACCACTTACTTAGCAATAAGTCTTTAATGCTTTTCCCCTGAGATCAGGAACAAGGCAAGATGTCCACTTTTGCCACTTTCATTCAACACTGTACCTGAGGTTCTACCCACAGAATAAGGCAAGAAAACAAAATTAAGAGCACGCATCCTGTAAAGGAAGAAGTAAAACGGTATTTATTTGCTGAAGACATGATTTTTATATGTGGAAAATCCTAAAGAACCTACACACAAAAAAAAAATCTAGAACTTAGCAAATGTGGTAAAGATGCAAAACACAATATCAAAATACAGAAATAAACTGCCTTTCTCTACACTAATGACAAACAATCCAAAAAATAAAATTTAACAATTCTTAACAGCATCATAAAGAATAAAATATTTAGGAATAAATTTGTTAAAAAGTGCAAGATTTATACACTGAAAACTACAAATACATCACCAAGAAAAATGGGAGAAGCCCTAATGAAATGGAGAGCTATACCATGTTCATGGATTAGAAGACAATATTGTTAAGATAGCAACTGTCCCCAAATTGACCTATAGATTCAGTGGAACCTCTATCAAAATCCCAGCACACGTTTTTGTAGAAATAAACAAGCTGATTCTAAAATTCATTTGGAAATACAAAGAACTTGAATAGCCAACTTAATTTTGAAAAAGAAAAATCAAATTGGCTCTCACACTACCCAGTTTTGGAAATTTACTATAAAGCTTCAGTAATAAAGATGATACTGGTATGAGGACAGTCATATTGATCAATAGAACAAAACAGAGAATCCAGAAAAAAAACTCACACACTATGATCAACTGATTCTCAAAAAAAGTACCAAAGTAATTCAATAGGCAAAAGACAGTGTTTTGAACAAACTGTCCTGGAACAACTGGATATCCATGTTAAAGACAAACAAAACCTTAGACCCTTATGTAACACCAAAGACAAAAGTTAACTCCTAGTGGATATCAGATCTAAATAAAGAACTAAAAACTATAAAACTTCTAGAAGGAAATATAGTTGAAAAAAATCTTATAACCTGAGACTAGGCAAAGATTTCTTAGCTATGACACCATAAGCACAATCCATCAAAGAAAAGAAAAAGAAAAACAAAAAAGATACACTGGACTTCATCAAAGTTAAAACCATTAAAAAGTGAAAAGCCAAGACATATACTGGGAAAAAATATTTGCAGATCTATGTCTGATAAATCACTTTTATTCAGAGTTTATAAAGAACTCTTACAACTCAGTAATAAGACAAACAATTTAAAAATGGGCAAGGGGCTCTTGGGTGGTTCAGTCAGTTAAGCATCTGAATTCAGCTCAGGTCATGATCTCACAGCCCATGAGTTCAAGCCCCACATCAGGCTCTCTGCTGTCAGCACAGAGCCCACTTCAGATCCTCTGTCTCCCTCCCTCTACTCCTCCCCTGCTTGTGTGCTCTCACTCTCTCTCTCCCTCAAAAATAAACATTTAAAAAAATTAAAAATAAAATAAAAATGGGCAAAAGATTTTAATAAATAGGAAAAAAAAATACACAAATGGCAAACACGTGAAAAGATACTCAACAGCATTAGAATTAGGTTTTATTCAGAGTATATGAAGAACCCTTGCAACTCAATAAGACAAATAACCCAATTTAAAAATGGGTAAATGATTTGAATAGACATTTCACCAGAAAAGATACACAAATGGCAAATAAACACATGAAAAGTTGTTCAACAATATGAGTCATTAGGGAAATGCACATTAAAACCACAATCAGATACTACTACACAACCATTAGAATAGCTAAAATAGAAAGACTGACAATACCAAATATTTGTGAGGAGGGTGAAAACAAACAAACAAAAATGGCCCAAACCACTCAAATACTACCGGTGGGAATGAATATTGGTAAAGCTACTTTGGAAAAGTTTTGCAATTTCTTAAAAAGTTAAACATAAACTTACCATACGTAAAATTACCTAGTAATTCCATACCAAGGTATTTACCCAGAAGGAATTAAAACAAATGTTTACACAAAAACTTGCATGGGCAAGTTGTATTTATCATTTTGTTCATAATAGCTAAAATTCAAAAACAACCTAAATGCCCATCAACTGGGGATGAATAAACAATAAAGATTACTCAACAAGTAAAAAGAAATAAACTCAACGCATGCACTAACATGGATGAATCTTATAAGTATTTTAAGAAGCCAAACACATAACACTACATATTATATACAATTTCATTAATTTGGAATTTCTCAAGACAAAACAAGTGACAGAAAACAGATCAATGATCATCTGGAGTGGCAAGTGGGAGTAGAGTATGACTACAGAGAGGCAAAAAGAACTTTCTAGGGGGGGATAGAAATACTCTAAAACTGGATTGTGATGACAGTTGTACAACTCTGTAAGTTTATTAACAATTCTTCAAGTATACACTTACACGGAGTTAATTTTATGGTATGTAAATTATACTGAAATTTAAAAAAAAATTTTAAAACTAAGGAAATGAATTTTCACTAGTTCATCAAATATTAAGAACTCTTCCATATACAATAAAAGACATATATGCAAGACAATATCTAACCCCCAAATGCTCATTCTCCAGGTTTAGTTAAGTGCCTTAGGAATAGTGAAGCCATAGGGCTATGGGAGAAGAGACAGAAATGAGAAGACAGAGGCTATGGTTGTTGCCTTGGCCGTATCCTAATTATTCTGAAGAGTAATAAGATGAGATGTTAAAGTCTAATTGGACCGCTCTTAGGTAGTCAGGCAGAAGTTTAAGAGTCCAGGACAACAGCTTTTCCAGCTGAACTCTAGAGGTCTCAGTCCTCACCAATGAGGGACATCCTCAAGAAAGCAAAATAATGAATACAGCACAAGGTAACAGACCAGAAGTTTTATTTATTGTGATGCTGGCTTGCTTCCAAGGGAGTATATCCTAGTCAGTACTGGAAGTCAGATCAGATATTTTCAACTCCACTTATTTGTACTGGTTGGACACAAATTAGTAGGAAGACTCATCAATGACCTATCAAGTACATGAAGAAAAGCTAAAATATTTTAAGAAAATTAACTTGGGCAATAGTGACCAAGAAATTGTAACTTTCTAAAACGACTGTTTAGTTGCTATGAGCCAACATTCATCAAGTTCTTACTAAATGTTAGTTATTATTTTAAGCACATTTAGAAATATTTGCTCATCAAATCCTCACAAACCCTATGGAGTGTTTTTATCTCATTTCTAGGAATGAGCAAACTCAGGGACAGAGAAGTAAAAGGATTTACTCAAGGACAGAGCTAATGAATGGCAAGGCTGAGGTTTTATGAGACTGACGTGCTACCTACTGCGCTAAGGAGGCACCTAAGGCTGATGTTTTAATCCGTTAGTCTACATAAACTATTGTAACCACTATGTAACGTTGCCTCCCATTTATATATTTAGCCACTAGAAGTCCCTCTTCTGTTAGAAACTCCACAGAGGTCCTCTTCTATTCAAGGTCAAAGCCAAAGTGCTTACAATGGTCTACAAGTCCCTCTGAGCTCTAGCTTCCCATCACCTCTCTAAAACGTAATCTATGCTGGGGTGCCTGGGTGGCTCAGTCGGTTCAGCGTTCAACTTCGCCTCAGGTCATGATCTCACGGGTGGGTTCGTAGGTTCAAGCCCTGCATCTGGCTCTGCGCTGACAGCTCAGAGCCTGGAGCCTGTTTCAGATTCTGTGTCTCCCTCTCTTTCTGCCCCTCCCCTCTGTCTCCATCTCAAAAATAAGTAACCATTTAAAAAAATAATAAATAAAACATAATGTATGTTGACCCAATGCATTCACCTTGCTTTTCCTGGATCACACAAGACTTGAACGTACCTCAGAGCCTTTTTCTCTGCTGTTCCCACTGCCTGGAATATTCTTCCCCAAGACAGTGGAGGTTTGCTCCCTCATTGCCTTCAGAGCTCCACACAAATGTCACTTCCTCAGAGAGGCCTCTCCTGACTACTTTTCCTAGTATAGTACTCCCCACCCTTTTTCTACTTAATTGTAACCACCTGCAGTGTGTTGGGTTTTTGTTTTTGTTTTTGTTTTTTTTACCTAACTCCACCATCTAGACTATAAACTGTATGAGAGGCAGGGACATTTAGAAGTTTGGCTTTGTACCACTAGTGCCTAAGACAGCGCCTGGCACAAAACAGACAAGACTTGAATTTAAAAATCTGCCACATGTGCTCTGATTCACAACCCAGTCATAAAACTTGAGGTAACCATTCCTGACCCTGTACTAATAAAATCCAACCCCCTCCCACAAAAATGCAGTGTTTTAGAACATTTTTTGTGGTAAAATTTGATCTTCCTTAATGTGTATATTTTCATGCCTCCTTTAAAAGGTTAAGTTTCTTTGGAATGACTGATTTCTATAAACTTTACTACACCAAACAAAACAAAACAAAAACTGTTAGAAGTGTAACTTTGTAAGTGTGTTCTGAAGGGGAAAATAACTCCAAGTTGCCAATGGATGCCTGTCCTTCAAGGGAAAATGAAATTCTTTTTTTTTTTTTTTAAGGTTTATTTTTTAGTAATCTCTACACCCAAGGTGGGGCGTGAACTCACAACCCCAAGATCAAGAGCTGCACGCTCTTCCAACTGAGCCAGTCAGGCACCACAGAAAATGAAAATTCGCAGATGCTCTGACTTAATACTGCAATATAAGTAAATAATGCATATCAAACTTTAAGCTTCAGTGTTCAACTTACACAAGACTAATTTCCAAGCTACGGCTAGATAATAACTTTCTAACTATTAGCACCTCAAAGTTTGCCTGTTTGTTTTGTGGCTTTTACAAAAACAAAGAGTAAAAAACAGATTTTTAAAAAACTTTTCATTTTATTTGGGTCATTTTAGAACACACATATTTGTTTTGTTGTTGTTGTTAACAGAGCAGTAAGTCACGGGACACCATTAGCTCTTCTTCAATAAATTAAGTGCTGCCTAGGAGGAGAGGGAAGAGGCAAAAGAGAGGCAACAAACGCAAAAGAACAAGCATTTGCCAAAAGACGGATTTTGTAAAGAAGGCGGACCACCTCCTTCTGAACCTGCAGGTTTCCAGGAGGCTGGTTTCAAACAATTCGAGAGCGATGGGTAAAGTCCAACTCTCCAAGTACTGTAGCAGATCATCCGGAAACAAATACTGGCGGCACTTGGGGGGTGATCGAAAGTGTAGAAGGGCCCCCTCCGTCCCACTCATATCAAGTATCTCCACGCCACTCACCTTCCGTTTTAGCTGAGCACAAATCACATCCCTGCTTTAACCAGAAAAGTCACAGGGAGTCGGACATCCCTCCCTATACATACACAAACCATTCGCCCCAGGGCCGTAAAACGCAGTCCACGGAATCCGGGAAAATCGAAACCCGACAGTCGCTGGAATCTCTCGCTTCAAGTTCTCTCCGCTTTCTGAGGCTGAGCCCAGATGAATGCCACAGGGACAGAGCGGGGAGGAAGGGGGCATCTCCCCCTTACCTTGATGGCTTTCTCCATGTCGTTCTCCTCGGACATGCTCCGTGGGGTCTCTACGGCCGGGAGCGGCGGAGGCTGCGCAGGTGCCGGGTCCCACCGCAGCCGAGGGTGCGAGGAGCTCGGCGCTAGGGCCCCTGGGCCTCGGGGAGACCGGCAGCCGCCGCCCCCAGGGACCGGAGGGGACGAGGGCCCTGGCGCCGGCTCGGCTTCGGCGGGCGGCTCTAGGCTGGCGGCGGCGGCCCCCGGGGACAAGCCTTTGTGCTGGGCCCCGCGCGGACGCCTCCCGGCTTCATCCCCAGCCGGGGAGGCAGGCTCCCGGGGCAGGGCGAGGCGGGGAGGGTCCCCGTCCGGGGCGCCGTGCAGAGGCCTCGCGGGGCCGCCGATTAGGCCCGGGCTCGCCAGGTCCTAATGAGGAACCTGCGCCTCCGTCTCCGCCGCCGGCACCTCCGCGAAGCCAAGGCCGAGCCCGCCGCCGCCGCCGCTGCCGCTCCCGCTGCCGCTGCCGCTTCAGCGCCACACATCGCCGGGACACCCGCGCCGGGCAGCCCCGCCGGCCGCCCGCCCGCCGGCGCCGTGCCCCGCCTGAGCTCCGGGCCGCCCCTCCGGCCGCCCGACTCCGTGCCCCCACGGCTCCACGCACCCCTCGCCGACGTCCGCTGGGGTTTCCGAGCGCCCCCAAACCACGCAGCTGATTCGCAGGCGGCCGCCAGGGCCTCCCCAAGCAGCGCCACACTCGGGACAGGCCCCCGGGCCCTCCGCAACGCTGGCGCCGTGCTGATGACGTAATGGGTCGGGGCCCCGACGGGGCGGGGCCATTGGTGTGCACCACCTGATTCGAGCGGCGTTCGGGTTCTCCCTCTCCGCTCCCGGCGCCGGCCAGAAGGTTCATCCCGCCGGTAACGGCCCGCGCGAAGGAGCCGGGAGTTTGGGCTCGTGATGAGCAAGAGGAACCAGAGGTCCCCGGCAGGTCCAGAGGTAAGAGAACAGAGTTGTGTGTAATAACAGCAATAGTAGTTGTATATTCGGAGGGTTAACTTTACGTAAAGCTCTTTTTCTCCATCAGTTTCTTTCTTCTTTACGAAGTAAGCATTTGACGCTGCGAGGTAAGTATGTTCTTATCCCCCGTTTGCAGATCAGGTAACTAAGTCTCAGAGAACCGAACTCACTGGCCATAGCTGAGACGTGGTCAGGTCAGAATTGGACGCCAAGTTTGTGCTCCTTCCGCTACACCAGCAACCTACCGGAGGACCTTGTAGGAGCTTTTGGCTGATCACCGCTTGGTGGTTCTTCATTCGTTCACTTAGATACTGAGCGGCATCTGTACCAGGCCTACTCAACACTTGGGAAGCAATAGGATCAAGAGCCCGGCCTTGCTCAGTGGATCTCACTTTCAGGAGAGCTAAGCGGCAAATGAACAGGGGACGGCACTGAGTTTGTAGATGCTAAGAAGAAAGTGAACAGGATGCTGAGGTAAGAGAATAACTGGTTGTGGGGACTTTTCCTAGTAGATGATCAGGGAAGGTCTCCCATGAGGTAACATTGAAGCTGAGACCTCTGAGGAATGAGAAGGAGCTGTCTGTTGGAAATCTGAGGAGGAGATTTCTGGGCATATGGAACAGCAAGTGCAAAAATCTTAAGGCGGAAATAAGCTAAATAATGTTCGAGGAGCAGCAAAAAGTTCGTTGTAGCTGGAGCAGAGGGAGTAAAAGGACAGAACGATAAAGGATGAGACTGGAGAGGTGGACAGGGCTGTATCATACACCTTGAGTTCATAGTAATGACTTTGAATTTTATTCTATGTCACTGGAAGATTTTAAACTGAAGAGTGCTGTGATCAAAGTTATGTTTTGAAAGATCACTCTGCTAGATAGAGAACTATGGGCAAGCAAGAGTGGAGACATGGAGAGCTATTAAGAGGTGATTGGAACGATCCAGATGAGAGATTGTTTGATGCTCGAACTAAGGAGGTAGCAGCAAAGATCAGGTAGATGGATTTACGGTATGTTTTGGGAGTACAGTTGCCAGTATTTCCTGAAGGATTCAACGTAGAAAGTAAGAATAAGAAATGAATCAAGAATAACTTCCAGGAGTCTGTCTTCAGCAACCGGATGGATGATGGTGCCATTCAGTGAATGAAAGGTTTGATGAGGCTGAGGGTGGGGAATCCACAGGTTTTGTTTCTGTCGAGGTTAATTTGAGGGTTTTGTGCGCTATCCCAGAGGATAAGTCAAGTTGTGGTGCAGACCTGGTTGTCATCTTTATTGGCCATATGCCTACAGTGCATTCCTCAGCCCCCTAAAGTAGGTGTGGCCACGTGCCTGTGCTCTCCCCAACGGAAAGTGTACAGAAGAGATGTACCCAGTTTCCAGGCTTGGCCCAGAAAATTCGTCAACAGGTGCTCCTACTTACCCTGCCAGCTGGACGATTCTGGTTCTGGACAAGGCACAGCCTCAAGATGGAAGATTCCTAAGTGGAGAACATTTGCCCCCATTGACCTATATGTCCACCCAGGACTGTTCTATGAGAAACAGAAATAAACCTTTATTGTTTTGAGCTTTCATGTATTCGAGTCTTTTTGTAATAGCAACTTTGCCTGTGCTACCTGTAATCCAATTAAGAACAGTGATCCATCAGTGAACATTGGGAGGAAATTTCTAAATGAATTGATATTATCCATAACAGGAAATCAAAGATGCCTTGGTTTTATTCATTCATTGATTGAGTAGTAATTTATCGGGTGCCTCTCTGTGCCAGGCACTGTGCTACATAATAAAGATGCAGAGATGAAGAAGAGAGGTCCGTAGCCTCAAACACTGAGTCTGGCAGCTTAACTTCTTGACCATTACCTACATGTGCTTTCCCTCTCCCCTCCCAACACACACACACACACACACACACACACACACACACACAGCCTAATTTGTACAAGTTCTTTTTTTTTCTTACATATTCTTCAACCACATTCTTCTTTTTTTTTTTTAATGTTTATTTATTTTAGAGAGACAGAGAGAGAGAGAGACACAGGATCTGAAGCAAACTAGGCTCTGAGCTGTCAGCACAAAGCCCAACATGTGGCTCAAACTCACGAACCATGAGATCATGACCTGCGCCAAAGTCAGCTGCTTTAACCGACTGACCCACCCAGATGCCCCTCTTCAACCACATTCTAAATACCACTTTATCAGGAAGACAGGATTAAGTCTTGTCCCCAGTCTAAATCAGATATTCCTATTGTCTCATAACTTACTTCCTTATACTTATCTCGTAGTTGTTATTTATATATTTATTGTTTTTTATTCTTTAGTGGTCTCTCTCCAACTAGACTGTAAATAATCTCAAGGGACAGAATCTTCTTTGTATTATTGACCACATCCTCAATACTCAGCCCACTGCAGATATTTAATAAATATTTGCTGCAGGAATCAATGAATGGAGAAGGCAGAGCCCAAAGGAGAGGTTTCCTCCATTTTTTTGCTGGGGAAATGGCTGTGGTAGTAAGCCTCTAAGGTAGTCATCAGTGATGCCTACCCCTTGGTATTCATGGTCTTGTGTAATCCCCTCACCCTGCTTGAAGGATCTAATGGCTTGCTTCTAATAATGGGATGTCATGTCCGAGATTACGTTACAGAAAGACTTTGGCTTCTCTCTTGGGCACTCTCTTACTCTCTTCTTCATTTGCTCTGAAGGATGCCAGCTCAAATGTGAGTTACTTTATTCGTTTCCTGGGGCTTTCATAATAAGTTACCACAAACTGGGTGGCTTAAAACAAACAAATTTATTTTCTCACAATTCTAGATGCCAAATGTCTGAAATCCATATGTTGGGAGGACCATGCCCCCTCTAAAAGCTCTAAGGTTGAATTCTTTACCTCTTCTACCTTCTGGTGGCTCCCGGCAGCCCTTGACATTCCTTGGCCAATAGGGAATGTATTACTCCAGTATCTGCCTCTGTCTTCACATATTCTTCTCTGTGTCCTCTCCTCTTAGGAGGACACTAGTCATTGGATTTAGGGCCCACCTTAATCCAGTATAGTTTTTATCTTAATGACATCTACAAAGAGGTCAAGATTCTGAGGTTCCACATAAACATGAATTTGGAGGGGAGGATACTAATCAGCCCATGATAGTTGCCCATTTTGGGGGTCTACGTAAATGACCTTAGAATGGATCCTTCCTCATTTGAGCCTTGAGATGATTGCAGCCTTCTGTGCCAGGAAGAGGCACCCAGCTAAGCTGTGTCCAAATTCCTGACCCACAGAAACTAAGATAAAAAAGGTTTTTAGGGCACTAAGTCTGGGGGTGACTTGTCACGCAGCATAGATAACTAATACGGATTTTGGTGCCTGGAAGTGGGAGGCTGCCATGACAACCACCTGTAATGTGGGAGTCGCTGAGAACCAGACAGTGCACAGAGGCTGGAAAGATTTTGAGGAGCGAGTTAGAGAAAGCTTAGATTATCTTGAACAAACTGAACTTTGAGATGAACTATCTGAAATCTGAACTTTGAAGATGCTATGCATGAGGGCTGAAAAGGAAGTAAGGAACGTTTTTGGAAACTGGAGGAAAGAGGATCGTGGTTTTGAAGTAGCACAAGGTTTGGCAACACTGCCATCGGCAATTAGGTGGAAAGAACTAATGTTCCCAATGAAGTTGGTGATCTCGTAAGGCAGTTTCCAAGCAGGAGATGCTGCCTGGTTTCTTCTTGCTCCTTGTAGTAAAACATGAGAAGAGAAGCAGATTATTAAACAGGAAGGAGCCAGGACTTGCTTGTTTTGAAATTTTTAGTCTCTCTAGATGGCAGCCAGTGCTAAAATTTAGCAGTGGCTGTGAAGCAAGGATCAAATCCAGAGCACTGTAAGGAAAATGTGGTCTGTCTTAGTTCAGGTTGCTGTAACAAAATACCTGCCCCCACCAAATTCAATTCCTTGCAGGCAAAATACATTCATTCCATTTCAACAGCCTCCTACATCAGCTCCAATGTCCAAAGGATGTAAATATCTAAATCAGATGTGGATGAGACTATAGGTGTGATGCATCTTGAAACAAAATTCCTCTTTAGCTGTGGACCTGTGAAATCAAATAAGTTAGTTACGTGCTTCCAAAATACAGTGGTAGCACATGTGTAGGATAGCCACTCCCATTCCAAAAGGGAGAAATCAGAAGGAGGAAAGGGGTGCTGGGTCGCAAGCAGGTCCAAAACCTAATAATGCAAATACCAGTAGATTTTAAGCCTGAAAAATAATCTTCTTTGGTTTGATACACTCTCCTCTGGACCCACTGGGGTTGTAGCCCTGCCGCCAAACCCCAGATGAAGCCTCTCTAGCCTGTTGGAACCAAGCCATCGGCCCTGATGATTTCTGAATTACCTCTGGAATCATCCTCTCGAAGAATAGTGCACATTCACAGCAAGTTAGCTCTTTTGCCCTCTTTGGTAGAATCTAAGAAGTCCAGAAGCCTTCCTTCGTTTCTTCCTGTCTCGGTTCCCTTCAGTTCAAGCAGGCAGTGTTTCTGCTCCCATAATCCAATAATGTCTGTCACGTGATAGTCCAGCCACATCCTTCAGTGTTCTCTTCCAAACACACTTTCTAAATTTTTGCAATATGGACAGGCTGAGAATTTTCCAAATTTTTAAAAAGTTCTGGTCCGTTTTGGTTTAACAGTTCCTTCTTAGATTCATCTTTTTCCTCTCACATTTTATCATATGCAGTCAGAAGGAACCAAGCTGCTCTTCAAATGCTGCTTAGAAATTTCTGCTAACTATCCAGTTTCATTGCTCACAAGTTCTGTCTTCCAAAAGCACTAGGACATAGTTTGGCCACGTTCTTTGCCACTTTGCAACAAGGACCACCTTTTTCTTTCTCCATTGTCCAACAACATGTTCCCCATTTCCTTTAATGCCCCACCAAAATGGACCTTTCCACCCACATCTCCAGCATGTACCCCCAAACTCTTCTGGCTTCTACCCATTACCCACCCACCCAGTTTCAAAGCCACTTCCATGTTTTTAGGTATTTGTTACAGCAGCAGCCTTACTTCTCAGTACCAAAATCTGCTATGACAAAATACCGTAGACTGGGCATCTTAAAAACAGACATTTATTCCTCACAGTTCTGGAGGCTAGGAAGTCCAAGATCAAGGTGCTGGCAGATTTGGTTCCTGGTGAGGCCCTCTTCCTGGCTCGCAGGTGACCACCCTCTTGATGTGTGGTAGAAAGAGAGGAACCTCTAGTCTCTTCCTTTTCTTATAAGGATACTAATCCCATCATGGCACCCCCTTTTCATGACCTTATCTAATTTTTAAAAAATTTTTAAATGTTTATTTTTAAGAGAGAGAGAGAGAGAAAGAGAGAACGAGTGGGTGAGGGGCAGAGAGAGAGGGAGACACAGAATCCAAAGCAGGCACCAGGCTCTGAGCTGTCAGCACAGAGCCGGACGTGGGGCTTGAACTCATGAACCGTGAAATCATGACCTGAGCCAAAGTCAGACACTTAACCAACTGAGCCACCCAGGTGCCCCCTCTTGACCTCATTTAAACCTAATTACTACCCAAAGGCCCCACCTCCGAATATCGCAGTGGGAGTTGGAGCTTCAACATATAAATTTGGTAGGGACCATAACATGGCCTAAAGGTAAAGTAGGAGATGTGACTATATAATTTGTTAAGACCTCAGACCGTTAAAGATGGTATCTCAGAAGCCTATTCAATCTTCTGGAAAGGATCCTTTATAGATATTCAGGATGCATCTCTCAGATCCTCTCAGTCAAACCTAAGGCCTCTAGGAAGCTTAAGGTCATTGTTCCGCAGCACTCACAGCAGGAGTTGAAGGTAGAGGACTTTTTTCAGGGAGATTTGCAAGTGTGGCTGTGGTCTGATGGTGTGAACTACCTATAAGGTTCCCAGGAATCCCACAAAGTTCTTGAATGAGTTGTATTTGGACCCTTGGACTGAAGGAGAAACAGTACAGGATGAAAAGAGGCCTTCAGACCTCCAGGATTCTGGCAGGAAGCAGACTGAGAGAGCTGCTCAGCTACACATATGTGCTACTTCTTATGAAATAGGATGACTCAGAGTGGAGCCAAGAGCCATGGATAATTATTCTCAGGCTCTGAGAACTCATCAGGGAGTTTCCAACATTTGCCCAGCTAGATTCAGACGTACTATGTACCAGTGACTCCTTTGTGCCTCTCACTTCCCCACCCTTGAACAAGAATGTCCATCGCTGTCGTCCTAGCCTGGTCCCACCATAGTATGTTGAGTGTTGGGGGGGCGGGGGAGGCAAATAATCTGTCTCCTTAATTTTCATAAGTCGACAGATCGAAAGGATCTGTGCTTGAAGAAATGTACTTCAGAAACTATACTTAGGGGATTTCACCTAGACTTGATTTAGTTTTGAGATTGTGGACTTCCTGCTGATGCTGTAGTGGGATGAGGGTTTTGAAGCCCTTCAAAGGGAGAGAGTACATTTTGCATGTGGGAAGGACATGAATCACTGGCTTCCAGATGACAGCTTGTAGTGGGTAGCCTCTGACATGGCGCCTCGTGATACCTTTGTGCAATAGCCCCCGCCTCTTAAAGGTGGCCTAGAATCAGTGATTTGCTTTTCATTAACAGAATATAGCAAAGTGATGCAATATCCCTTCTAGGATTCGGTTACAAAGACACTGTGCCTTCTGTCTGGGACTCCCTCTCACTCTTTTGCTCATTTGCTCTGAAGGAAGTCAGCTGCCATGTTGTGTGCTACCTTCCAGAGTAGTCCACACAGCAAAGAACCATGTTGGCTGATGTCTCTGGCCAACAGCCCACAGGCCCTGAGCCCTGCCAAGAGCCATGTGAATAAGCAACTGGGAAGTGGATCCTCCCCCAGTTGAGCCATGAGATAACTACAACCCCAGCCGACACCTTGATTGTTGTGAGGTTGAGTCTGAGCTCCCCATTAAGGTGTAAAGATTACTTTAAAAAAATGTGGGTTGTTTTAAGCTTCTACATTTGTAGTAATCTGTTATGTAGCAATAAGTAACTAATAACAGGTGGTTAAAAAGAAGAGACATGCAGGTCAGAGGTCATGGTAGCCTGGACTGGGATGATGACAGCAGACAGCAGGGAGAAGTGAACAGATCTGAGATGTATTTTCCATGTGGAATCAGCAGGAGTCAGTGATGGATTGGATGTGGGGGATGCAGGGGCAGGCAGTGGAAAGGGTAATACCCAGGTGATCCAAGGGCACAAGCAACCCAGGGGGCAGGGGCGATTTACTAGGACTGAGCACACTGGGAGGAAAGGGGTTAAAGGGTACTTACTGGTAGGGGCTCAATGACTGAAACGTAGGGGTGGATGGATGAGAACCTGCAGTCAACCTGTCACCACATGTCATTTTCTCTGATGCACAAGTGCCCTTAATCAGCAGTTTCAGAAGAGTAACCCTGCTTGGCAAGGGTTGGTGGGGATGTGGCAAAACTGGAACCCTTGTACATTCTCAAACATTTTATACTGGTGAGAGCGTAAGATGATTTACAGCTACTGTGGAGAACAGTTCGGCGGCTCCTCCGAAAGCTAAACGTAGAATTACCATCTGCTCCAGCAATTCTTTCCTAGATGTATACCCCGAAGAATCAAAAAGAGGTATGCAAACAAATCTTTGTAAATGAATGTTCATAGCAACGGTATTCACAGTGGCCAAAGATGGAAACATCCGGGTGTCCGTTAACAGATGAGTGGATGAACGAAATGTGATATATATCTATGTAATCAATATTATTCAGTCAGAAAAAGGAATGAAGCACTGATTCATGCTACGGTGTGGGTAAACCTCGAAGACATGATACTGAATGAAAGAAGCCAGAACAAAAAGTCACATTCTGTGTGATTTCATTCATATGAAATTTCCAGAATAGGCAAATCCATAGAGACAAAAGCCAGGGGCCGGGTGGAGAAGGGAATTGAGAGTTAACTGCTTCCTTGATACAGAATTCCCTTTTGGGGTAGTGAAAATGTTTTAAAATTAGATAGAGGTGGTGGTTGCACAGCATTGAGAATGTGCTAAATGCCACCAAATTGTAGTTTAAAATGATCAGTGGTCAATTTTATGTTATGTAAATTTGACCCTATTAAAAAAAAACAAAAGCAAAAAACAATACAACCACCCATTACTCTCAAAAGGATCTTTCCTTTTTAAACTGAATTATTTCTTTTTTAATTTATTTTTTAATTTTTTTAATGTTTATTAATTTTTGAGACAGAGAGAGACAGAGCATGAATGGGGGAGGGTCAGAGGGAGAGGGAGATGCAGAATCCAAAGTAGGCTCCAGGCTCTGAGCTGTCAGCACAGAGCCCGACCCGGGGCTCGAACTCACAGACTGTGAGATCAGGACCTGAGCCGAAGTCGGAAGCTCAACCGACTGAGCCACCCAGGCGCCCCTAAACTGAATTATTTCTTAACACACTTAGAAGTCCACTTAAAGGGGCGCCTAGCTGGCTCAGTCAGAAGAGCATGCAACTCTTGATCTCAGAGTCATGAGTTCAAGCCCCACATCGGGTATAGAGATCACTTAAATTTTAAAAACTTTTTTTTTAAAGGTCCTCTTATGGGGCACCTGGGTGGCTCAGTCAGCTAAGTGTCCATCTTCGGCTCAGGTCATGCTCTCGTGGTCTGTGAGTTTGAGCCCTGTATCAGGTTCTGAGCTGACACCTCAGAGCTCAGATTCTCTCTCTCTCTCTCTCTCTCTCTCTCTCTCTCTCTCTCTGTGCCCCTCCCCAACTCATGCTCTGTCTCTATCTCAAAAATAAACATTAAAAAATTTTTTTAGTCCACTTAAAGTATTAACAGACCCAGGCCACTACATGAATTTCCTAAGCGCTTAGAACAAGGGTGGTGGACTTCTGAGTCTGAAAGGTTTATAGTCATCTGACTTACTGGATAGTCTGCTTGAGCAATTGCCAGGGAAGTGTGTTTGCTTTCTTTTCCCCGGGTGGCTTGGTATAGCTCTCATTCCAAGTGGAGCCTGTGAAGATTTGAGACCAAAAAGTAGTTGGAAACCATACAGCCTTTCTCCCTCTCCCCTATCTTTTCCCTCTAGTGGAGTTTATTTTCCCACTTCAGAAGCACTGTGTATGTCATTAGTTTTTAAGAGTTGAACAGTTCGGGGGTTAATGCAGAAAGTGGAAATCCCCTACGAACTCACTAACAGAGGAAGCCTTTGTTAATTCTTTCCTGCTGCCCTTCTCTGAAACCAAGTTTGCATTTACCTGCCCCCAGCATGGCGCCTGTAATGGCACCTGGCATTGGGTGAAACACAGCTTACCTCCTTTCCAAACTCTTCAGATACCCACACTTTATTCTGTGATAGGAACTAACACCTCTATGGTAACCTTCACCTACCTTATCTCATTTAACCTCCTAACAGCCCTTAGAGGTGGGCATGGTGATTATTATCGTTCCCATTTTACTGATGAGGAAACAGACTAAGAGAGGTTAACTGGGCTTAATCAATCTTCAGTAATTCATCCATAAAATATTTCTTGAGGACCTACTGTGTGCCCAGCAGTGGGCTGGATCATCCATCCGGTGAAGTGGCAGCTCATCCTGGAACTGAGGACCAACCCGATTCTGGCCACAGCCCCACTTCCCGCCCAAGCTCCTATTGACATGGCTGAGGCAAGGGTTGCTACAGTGTGCTGCTTACTGTGCCTTCCTCAAGAGCCTCGTCACCTACTCAGGACGAGAATAAGTCAGTTGGTCTGAAGGCCTGGCAGCACCTCTTCTGTTTCCGTACTTCTAAAACCTTAAGGTGCAGACAAATCCCCTGGGGATCTTATTCAAATGCACATTCGAGTTCACTCTGGCTGAGCTGGGGCTTGAGATTCTGTATTTCTAACAAGTACCCGAGTGAGGTCGATGCTGCTGGTTTAAGACCCAACCGTTGACTAGCAGGGTTCGAATGTCCCTCTTCAACCTTGAGAGGCCATTTTCCATGTCTCCGTGTCCCAGGCCCGTGTTCCTGACTTTAGAATAATGCAGCCCTTCAGTGGCACCCCCGTACAATGTCTTATATGTCACTTCAGGCCATGTAACACACATTCATTGAGCACCTATTCGCACTGTGATCAAGCTCTGCTCTAGTTTGGACAAGTCATGAAATCCCTCTGGGCGGTTAGAGACTGGTGGACGACTCATCATCAGAACACAAATGCTTTGCTCCCTTTTATGGAAATGACTAATGCCCAGAGGCCTACTGATCCTCGCACTCCAGGGGGGCTCTTCCTCCAGGTTACATGAAAGTTGTAGTAAACTGATGATGGGCGGGAGAAACCCACGGGACACTGGTTTTCTGTTGCGGTGGTGTCTTTTACATGTATAATTTTATATGTATATATATAATTATATATATGTGTATAATTGTATAATTTTTTAATGTTTATTTTTGAGAGAGAGAGAGCGCACACACACACATGGAAGGTGCAGAGAGCCTGACATGGGGCTCGAGCCCACAAACCGTGAGATCACGACCTAAGCTGACGCCTAACTCACTGAGCCACCCAGGCGCCCTGGTGTCTTCTTTTTTTAACTATGATTCTCAAAATTAAATTCTCCCTATTTTGTTTACTGGTTATAAAAGCAATATTACCTGAATATCCATTAATAGAGGTTTATTCAATTGCATATATATATATATATATATATATCTTAAGTAATAGTGTAGCTGTTGAAAAGAACAAAACGCCTGTTATATGCACTGAAATGAAAGATGCTTGTAGTAGAACAAGTAAAAAATAGTAAGATACCACACATTCCGGATAAAGGAAATTCTTCTCTTAATTAATAATTAATGAAGGATTGCATAACAGAAAGTAAAGGTTTATCATTGACACACAATTTTGTGTTCTTCACATATTTTTATATGCACTTGTAAATGTGTGTTTGTTATGAGATGATCAGGCATGTGCAGACCAGCAGGAGCTACAATTTTTTGGCAGGAAGATGACTTATCATTTACAACCACCGCTGCTCTCCAAGGAAGGTCCTTGATTTGCTGACCAAGGTGGAGGGTGGGTGAGAGGGTGCAGATTGTACCCAGATGCTTTGCTGTGTGTTAGAAAAGGATGAGGCAGCGGAGTGCAGGGAGGGAGGGAGAGAGGGGCCATGGAGGGTTAAGAACAAGAGAAAAAAAGGAAAGTCCTGGGCTAGGGAAAGGGGATGATCTCCAGGAGAGGATGCATGTTGAGGGTGGGAAAGGACTGGACTGATGGTTCGAACCCTGTGTGATGTGTCACTCCCCCTTGTGCCTCCAAAAAGCTTGAGTAAAGTTTGCTTGCAGGCATGTATTTGCTTTGGAGAAGATCTACGCAATTCTGAGTCCTGTTTCAAGACTAGCGCTGGGCAATATCAGAAGTTGCCCAGCATGGCCCAGCCACATCTGAGTTTGTTATGCAATTTTTTTTTCTACAAAAATGGAAATCTAACCCAAGAGAATGAAAACACGTCAACTCAAAAGCTTGTGCATGAATGTTCTTAGCAGCGTGATTTATAATAGCCAAAAAGTAGACACAGCAGGTTAATGGATAAACAAAATGTGATCTGTCCCTATGCTGGAATAGTATTCAGCAATACAAAGGCCTGAGGTACTGACACATGCTACACTGTGCATAAATCTTGAAAACATTACACTAAAGTGAAAGAAGTCAGACAGAAGAGGCCCCATACCATATGACTCCATTTATATGAAATGCCCAGAACAGGCAAATCTCTAGAGACAAAGTAGATTAGCGATTGCTGGGGAGGAAGAGGGTGGTGGGAAGGGATTGGGAGATGAAAGCCAAGGGGTATGGGTTTCTTTTTAGGACAATGAAAATGTCCTACAATCAGCTGTGGTGATAGATGCACAATTCTCTGAACATACTAACAAATGTGAGGTATGCACTTTAAATAGGTGAATTGTATGGCATGTGTGATATACAGTGATAAAACTGTTTCAATAAGGAAGGGAGGAAAGGTGGGAGGGAGGGAGGGAGGGAAGGAAGGAAGGAAGGAAGGAAGGAAGGAAGGAAGGAAGAGGAAGGGAGGAAGGAAGGGAGGAAATGGGAGCCAACCTTCCTTTCTTGTGATAAACCAGTGTCTGTCAAATTGAATGGACATACTGACCACTGAGGACCTTGTTAAAATACAGATTCTGATTTATTAGGTGTGGGGTGGAGCCCGGGATTCTGCATTGCTTAGAAGCTGCCTGGTGATGCAGTTGCTTCCAGCCGGTTGTAGATCTCACTGATGAGTGGGTATAGACACCTCCAGGGCACCCATCACTCAACAGCCCCTGCCTAAGTGATGGACCTAACTACAAGTGAGTGCCATGTGACCCCATCCCCCGGCCACAGCCAGCTGGCTCAGGAATGGACATCTGACCCAAATTGGGCCCAGCGGAGGCTCCTGGGAATTGAGACTGGAACATTAAGCCAGTCATGAGTTATGTTGTCCAGTCTGAGACAGTCATTGTCTGTCTCAGACATTGTCTGTCTGAATATTAAAGTGGGGAAAGCCAGCCTGCAGAGAGAGGAGACGACTGTGGAGAGAAGCAGAAAGGAGCAGTATTCCTGTCTCACTACACTTCCTGTCCCATATCCTTCCCCAAACATCTCTCTTTTGCTTAGAGTGGTATCTCAGAATGCCACCAAGTGGTCACTCGTGTTTTTGTTTTTGTTTGTTTGTTTTTTAGAGAGAGCATGAGTGGGGGAGAAGGGCAAAGGAGGAAAGAGAGAGAGAGAGAGAGAGACTGACTGACTTGTAAGCAGGCTCCACGCTCAGGAGGAAGCCCAAATGCGGGCTCAATCCCACGATCCAGGGATCATGACTTGAGCCGAAATCAAGAGTTGGAGATTCAACTGACTGAGCCACCCAGGCTCAGTCACTGTTTTGTTTTGTTTATTAATTTTTTTAAATTTACATCCAAGTTAGTTAGCATATACTGCAATAATGATTTCAGGAGTAGATTCCAGTGATTCATCCCCTGGGTATAACACCCAGTGCTTATCCCAGCAAGTGTCTTCCTTAGTGCCCCTTAGCAACCCATTCCCCAACCCACAACCCCTCCAGCAACACTCAGTTGTTTTTTTATATTTAAGAGTCTCTTATGTTTTGTCCCCTTCCCTGATTTTATATTATTTTTGCTTCCCTTCCTTTACGTTCATCTGTTTTGTATCTTAAATTCCACATGTGAGTGAAGTCATATATTTGTCTCTCTCTGACCAATTTCGCTTAGCATAATACCATCTAGTTCTATCCATGTTGTTGCAAATGGCAAGATTTCATCCTTTTGATTGCCGAGTAATACTCCAGTGAGAGAGAGAGTGTGTGTGTGTGTGTGTGTGTGTGTGTGGTGTGTGTGTGTGTGGTGTATGCCACATCTTCTTTATCCATCCATCCATCGATGGACATTGGGGCTCTTTCCACACTTTGGCTCTTGTCGACAGTGCTGCTATAAACATTGGGGAGCATGTGTGTCTTCAAAACAATACACCTGTATCCCTTGGATAAATACCTAGTAGTGCAATTGCTGGGTCATAGGGTAGTTCTGTTTTTAACTTTTTGAGGAAACTCCATATTGTTTTCCAGAGTGGCTGCACCAGTTTGCATTCCCACCAGCAGTGCAAAGAGATCCTCTTTCTCCACATCCTCACCAACATCTGTTGTTGCCTGGGTTGTTCATTTTAGCCATTCTGACAGGTGTGGGGTGGTATCTCAGTGTGGTTTCGATTTGTATTTCCCTGATGATGAGTGATGTTGAACATTTTTTCATGTGTCTCTTAGCCAGCTGGATGTCTTCTTTGGAAAAGTTCTATTCATGTCTTCTGTCCATTTCTTCACTGGACTACTTGTTTTTTCGGTGTTGAGTTTGATAAGTTCTTTATAGATTTTGGATGCTAACCCTTTATCTGATATGTCATTTGCAAATATCTTCTCCCATTCCGTCGGTTGCCTTTTAGTTTTGCTCTTTGTTTCCTTTGCTGTGCAGAAGCATTTTATCTTGATGAGGTCCCAATAATTCATTTTTGCTTTTGTTTCCCTTGCCTCTGGAGATGTGTTGAATAAGAAGTTGCTGCGGCTGAGGTCAAAGAGCTTTTTGCCTGCTTTCTCTTCTAGGATTTTGATGGCTTCCTGTCTTACATTAAGGTCTTTCATCCATTTTGAGTTTATTTTTGTGTATGGTGTAAGAAAGTGGTCCAGGTTCGTTCTTCTGCATGTCGCTGTCCAGTTTTCCCAGCACCATTTGCTGAAGAGACTGTCTTTATTCCATTGGATATTCTTTCCTGCTTTGTCAAAGATTAGCTGGCCATACGTTTATGGGTCCATTTCTGGGTTCTCTATTCTGTTCCATTGATCTATATGTCTGTTTTTGTGCCAGTACCATACTGTCTTGATGATTTTAGCTTTGTAATACATCTTAAAGTCTGGGATTGTGATGCCTCCAGCTTTGGTCTTCTTTTCCAGGATTGTTTTAGCTATTCGGTTCTTTTCTGGTTCCATACAAATTTTAGGATTGTTTGTTATAGCTCTGTGAAGAATGCTGGTATTATTTTGATAGGGATTGCATTGAATATGTAGATTGCTTTGGGCAGTATTGACATTTTAACAATATTTGTTCTTCCTATCCAGGAGCATGGAATATTTTTCCTTTTTGTGGTGTCTTCTTCAATTTCTTTCATAAGCTTTGTATAGTTTTCAATGTATAAAATTTTCAACTCTTTGGTTAGATTTATTCCTAGGTATTTTATGGGTTTTGGTGCAATTATGAATGGGATCGATTCCTTAATTTCTCTTTCTGTTGCTTCATTATTGGTGTATAGAGATGCAACCGACTTCTGTACGTTGATTTTATATCCCACGACTTTGCTGAATTCATGGACCAGTTCTAGCAGTTTTTTGGTGGAGTCTTTTGGGTTTTCCATATAGAGTATTTCCATATAGAGTCACCTGAGAAGAGTGTAAGTTTGACTTCCTCCTGGCAGATTTGGATGCCTTTTATTCCTTTTTGTGTCTGATTGCTGAGGCTAGGACTTCCAATACTGTGTTGAATAACAGTGGTGAGAGTGGAAATCCCTGTCATGTTCCTGTCCTTAGGGGGAAAGCTCTGTTTTTCCCCATTGAGGATGATATTAGCGGTGGGTCTTTCATATATGGCTTTTATGGTCTTAAGATATATCTTTCTATCCCTAATTTCTTGAGGGTTTTTATCAAGAAAGGATGCTGTATTTTGTCAAATGCTTTCTCTGCATCTATTGAGAGGATCATGTGGCCCTTGTCCTTTCTTTTATTGATGTGATGAATCACAGTGTTTTGCAGATATTGAACCAGCTCTGCATCCCAGGTATAAATCCCATTTGGTCATGGTGAATAATTCTTTTAATTCTTTTGCTGGATCTGGTTGGCTATTATCTTGTTGAGGATTTTTGCATCCATGTTCATCAGGGAAATTGGTCTGTAGTTTAGTGGGGTGTTTGCCTGGTTTTGGAATCATTTTTTTTAAATGTTTACTTATTTTTGAGAGAGAGAGAGAGAGAGAACACAAGCTAGGGAGGGGCAGAGAGAGATGGAGACACAGAATCCGAAGGAGGCTCTAGGATCTGAGCTGTCAGCGCAGAGCTGGATGCAGGGCTCAGACTGGGCAGTGAGATCACGACCTGTGCCAAAGTTGGAGACTTAACCGACTAAGCCACCCAGGTGCCCCCAAGACACTATTTTTTTTTTTAATGGACATTTAAGTTTGATGTTTTCTGCTGTTACAAATAGTAATAGCATGCTTTTCACTCTTGTCCAGTTATATTCTTGATACATTTTAGCAGTGGATTTCTATACAAGTATGAAAGCACACACTGGTTTGTGTGTGTGTGTGTGTGTGTGTGTGTGTGTGTGTGTGTGTGTTTACCTAAACTTCAAATACATCATAATAAAATTTTACAGTCTGTGAATGGAAAATTCTAGCATTTGCTGAACTTGACTCAGCTGAAATCCTTCAGCCTCTCAGAGTTGGAAGGGACCCTAGCAATCAAGGCCAACCCTGTGCCCGCAGTCCTGCCCTGCATTTCCACAGCATCCCTGCTGGGGCTCCTCAGGCCTTGCTGGAACACTTCCCCTGACCCAGCCTGAACTGTCCCTCGTGCAGCCCTTCCTGCCCATTGTGAGAGGACTCCCACTGGCCTCCTTCTCTGTTTGCTGATGGCATCGTGCTCTCCTTTGGGAGCCACAGAAACATCATCTCTCTCCTAGGACAGCTTTTCAGATGCCTCACTTGGTGGCCTTTTTAAAAAACTATTTTCTGGGGTGCCTGGGTGGCTCAGCCGGTTGAGCGTCTGACCTCAGCTCAGGTCATGATCTCACGGTTTGTGGGTTCGAGCCCCGCATCGGGCTCAGTGCTGACAGCTCAGAGCCCGGAGCCTGCTTCAGATTCTGTGCCTCCCTCTCTCTGTCCCTCCCCCACCTCGAGCTCTGTCTCTCTCTCAAGAATAAATAAACATTAAAAAAAATTTTAAAAAGACATTTTCTTACTGTGGTAAAAAAACGTCTAACATAAAATTTACCATCTTAACCATTTCTAAGAGTGTAGCTTAGTACGTTTAAGTATATTTGCATTGCCATAGAGTCCATCTCCACAACTTTTTCATCTTGCAAAACGGAAACTACACTCATTAAACAGCAACTTCAGTTGGTATGAAGCCCAAATGGAATTCTGAATGGGATTCCGATAAGGCACACTTCCTAAAGAATTGTAGCATCTCCCTTGACAGCTGTGATTCCCACTTTCCAGCTGAGAAATGAAACAGGGATTGCCTCAAATGTAGAGGTATATGACCCTTATAGGTATATGAACTGTTAAGCTTTCCGTTTTTGTCATCATCATCATCATCATCATCATCATCACTAGGTAATAAATAGAACTGCTATGCTTACCCCCACCCCTAGCAATGGCACTGAAGAGAGGAGTCAGTAGGAGTCAGAAATGAGTAAAGGTCTGGTCCTGTCTTGGTCTGTTCTGGCTGCTGTAATAAAATAATAAAATGCCACAGACGAAGTGGCTTACAAACAGTGGAAATTTATTTCTCTCAGTTCTGGAGACTGGAAGTCTGAGATCAGGGGGCCATCATGGTTGGGTGAGGGCCCTCTTGTTCCATAGCTAGTGTGTGAGAGTCTCCAATTAGGCAGAGTAGGTCCAGGAAATGTCACCCGCCTCCCCCAGGATAATCCTGTCCCTCAGATGTTGCCAGTGTTGTCAAAAGCTCCCACGAGCATTGTATCAATGTGTATCCAATTAAATTTCCCAAATAGTACATAACTGAACCGTGGTTATGGAAGACCATATGCAAGGTAAAAATTCAAATGCAATAAAGTAGTAAGAGACAAATGGGCATGCTGCCTGCAACCTACTCATAGAAGGTCCAGTCACAAAGGAAATCTATATAGGAGGTGAGAAGCGGGGGGAGGAGTGACAGCCAAATGGGGAAAATGCTAAATGTGGTTGAATCTGGGTAAAAAGTATATGGGAGCTGGGGCGCATGCCTGGCTGGCTCAGTCAGTTAAATGTCTGCTTTGGCTGAGGTCATGAACTCGTG
Organism: Panthera uncia; assembly: GCF_023721935.1. Taxonomy (NCBI): domain Eukaryota; kingdom Metazoa; phylum Chordata; class Mammalia; order Carnivora; family Felidae; genus Panthera; species Panthera uncia. Next base: position 82,051,328 of record NW_026057586.1, read on the forward strand.
GTTTTTGAGTTTGAGCCCCACATCACGCTCTTTGCTGACAGCTCAGGGCCTGGAACCTACTTTGGATCCTGTGTCTCCCTCTCACTCTGCCCTTCCCTGCTCACACTCTGTCTCTCTCTCAAAAATAAGTAAACATTAAAAAAAATGTTTTTTAAGTATATGAGAGCTTGTTGTACTATTTTTTAAATTTTTTATTAAAACAATTTTTTTTACATTTATTATTTTTTACATTTGTTTTTGAGAGACAGAGTGAGACAGTGCGTGAGTTGGGGAGGGGCAGAGAGAGAAGGAGACACAGAAACCGAAGCAAGCTCCAGGCTCTGAGCTGTCAGCACAGAGCCCGATGCAGGGCTTGAACCCACGAACCGTGAGATCATGACCTGAGCTGAAGTCGGACGCTCAACTTACTAAGCCACCCAGGCGCCCCTTGTACTATTCCTAAAGCTTCTGTAAATTTGAAACAACTTCAAAATAAAAAGCAAACAAACACAAATCTTTCTGAAGGAAGTTCTGGTCCCTCTCAATAATTATTAAGTGTGACCCCCAGACCAACAGCATCAGCATCACCTGGCACTTAAATATTTCTTCTTGGGACCACAATATTGGGAGCCAGATTTATATTTCACTGATTGATTGATTGATTGATTGATTGATTTTTTAAGTAGGTGCCACACCCAGCGTGGAGCCAACAAGGGGCTTGAACTCACAACCCTGAGATCAAGACCTGAGCTGAAATCAAGGGTCAGACGCTTAATTGACTGAGCCATCCAGGAGCTCCTCACTGTTTTTTTTTACCATGTGTATTTCCTTTTCAAAAAAGGATAATAAAATCAATGTGAATAAGTAAATATCAGTTCCCTTTTACCCCTCACAGAATTGCTGCCCGAGGGCTGGAAGGAACCACCAGGGTTATGAGAAGTGGAGGCCCAGAGGGTATGTGGCTTGCCTGAGTTACCCCAAACAGCTCTGACACTCTGGCTGCTTTATGTATTTGTTTATTTAGGCTGCTTTATTTTCTTAATTGAAGTGAAAGTCACGTAGCATAAAGCGGGCCATTTTAAAGTAAACAATCCTGTGGCGTTTCTTACGTTCACAGTGATGTGCAGCTATCAATCATCACTGTCCAGTTCCCATCTTTATCACCCCAAAAGGAAGCCCCATACCCATTAAGTAGTCACTCCCCAATTCCCAGCCCTTGGCATCCACTAGTCTACTTTCTTTCTCTATGGACTTGCCCATTCTGGGCATGTCATGTATATGGAATCTTACACTATGTGGCCTTCAGTGTCTGGCTTCTTTCTGTCAGCATCATGTTTTTGAGGTTCATCCGCATTGCAGCATGTGTCGGTGCTTTGTTTATTTTCATGATTGAATATATTCCATTACGTGTATAGACCACATTTTGTTTATCCTTTTATCTGTTAATGGACATTTACATCATTGCCACCTTTTGGCTGCTATGAATAGTACCTTTGTCAACATTAACGTATAAGTTTTTGCCGGAGTCCGTGTTTTCAATTATTTGGAGCATGTGACCCTGGCCTCTTGATTCCCTCATTGCATTGCCTGCCAGATGTAGGCCGTGTACAGTTGTAACACCTTCTCTGAAGGACCTCGGCAGGTAGGTCCGTCAGCTCTTGGAGAGGATGGCAGTGTAGTTGTACTTATTACCCACCAGGTGGCGCCTGTACTTAAAAAACGAAAACAAAAAACCCACCTCATCAGCCCAGTTCTCCAGGCTGTGGGAAAAGTTCAAGTTTCTGTACTTTAGTCACCCAGAGGTGGAGCATTTCCTCTTGGGCACTTGGCAAGACTAAAGGCAGGAGCAGCAGCTTTATACCCAATACTCCTGTGACTGATCCATATCCAAATACCCAAAGAGATCAGGTTGTTTCTAACCTGAGAACTTTGTTTTTTGTTCAGACATCTACTTATGGTTCTAATTGGTTCCTGTCAGTAAAAACACACGGAGATAATTAAGTGTCTAGGATGTCAGCATCAACATTATAGACATGTCTTCATAGCTAGCATTTCCTTGTTTTTCATTGGTTTAAAGAGAGGATTCTCTTAAAATTGCAGTGAGTTTGATTCACAGGACTCCAGGGGCAAGAAACTTTGTATTTCTCTCTCTCTTTTTTTCAATTCATTCTTCAAACCGTTCTTGGCAACATTGTTTGAAGTACTAAAAGACTGATGATAACTCCAAGAGAACTTTCCAGTCTCTGGAAGAGACTTCCCCAGTTTTCTCTTGGGGATCTACTCCTCTCTCATTCTTAGCCCAGGTGGACTAGATAGGTTCCACTCCTGGCTACAAGGGTGGACCATTATGACTCAGGTCTAAGTGAATCACCACGTTTCACCCCTTTGGCCACTGTGATTGGTCAGGGGAGGTGTGGGGTGTCACATCAATGGAACCGATCAGCATGAACCTCAGGGTCCTTGCAGGAGGCCTTCAAAAGGGGGCTTTCTCCTAGCCAGTGGGTTTGAGCCTGGCTAGAGTTCTTGAGGGCACTTGGCTCTTCTAAGGATCCAGACTCACCAGAAGTAAAACAGGAATGGCCTGAAAATAAAGCCCATGTGGCAGAGGTAGAGCCAAGAGATGGAAACTTTTCAAACTTTTGTATCAAGCCATGGCAAAACCATGATCCCGGCATTTTGGAATATGGGAGCCATCTTTTTCCACACTGGTTGGAATTTGGTTTCCTGACACTTGTAACTAAAATATTGTTAACTGGTACATTGTATAGAAAACCTTCCCAGAAGTAATCTCACGCTACATCATGAGATTTGGAGTAGGCTGGTCCAAGGTTAGGCACAGGAAAGGCATCACTCTAAATCTTGATTTACGTAAAGAGGAATTTCCTTTAGCTTAGAGAATATTGAAAAGAAGGCATTGTCTTGGTGACTGTCAAATCACAGGGTCGTGTTTCACATCATGGTAGGGATTGCTATTTGCCCCAAATCCATTTTCCTTTTCTTCTTTAGAATTAAAAACTTCAGTTTTAGCTAGGCACACCAATACCCAGTTAAAAGACAATGTGCCTCATCCTTCTTTGCTGCTAGATGTGGCCATGTGTCTAAATTTTGTCCAAAGAGATATACATGGAAGTATTGTGTGCAACCCCTGGGATGTCTCCTTATAGGGAGTAGGGTACCACCTTTCTTTATCCTTTTAACCATCCTGCTACCTGGAATGTTGATGTGATAGCTGGAATGTAAGCAGCCACATCCTCATCCTTGAGGATGAGGGCCATACCATACCATACCATACCATAGGGATGATGGAACATTACAATAGTAAGAGCCCAGGTCCCTTAAAGACTTTGTGGGTTCATTTTACCAGCCCTTCACTGCCTACCTCTGGACTTTTTCTTACCCGAGGGAAAAATTAACTTTTATCCTTGTTTTAACTATTTTTGCCTAACCCACATGTGGACTAGGAACAAATCAAGGAGTTTCGGAAGAGTCAGAACCTTGTAACTCAGTGAAAGAGACACCAAAGTAGCTAAATAAACCTTAGCTTTGCTTCCACAGTTCCTAATCATTGTTCCTTCTAACCTGTAAAAACGAACATTCAAAGTGTGTTTAGTCTGTGGAGAGCGATGCAAGCCCCCAACAGTATAATCCCATGATCTGGGGATGTCTGTCATCCTATTGTGACACTTCACTTTATTGTACCCACTTATTTCATTATCACTGGACTGGAAGCACTGGGGGCCGGTAACGTGCCCAGCTTGCTCACTGCAGAAGCAGTTGCCTCGCACACTACCTGGCCTAGGAAATGTGCTCCTAATGACTTACTAAAACAAGGAAGGGATGAATGGAAAAAAGTAAACTTTAAAAGATTTTAACAAATGGCCAGTGATGACATTTTAGGATGATGGGGGGTTCGTGGGGTCCGGAGCCGATAGCCAAGAAAGAATTCTTGAGACATCTTTGGTGCGAAAAGGTGATTTTATTAAAGCACAGGAACAGGACCCGTGGGCAGGAAGAGCTGCCCCAGGACCTTGAGGAGAGACTGGTTATATACTATGGAGTTGGGGGAGGTAAAGTCCAGGGGAAGTTTCCAATGAGATTTTCATATGCTAAATTAGACTCAGGATCCTGGAGGCCTAGCTGTTGTCAAGCTAAGGCTGTTTTTCCCTCTAGCAAAGCATTAGCAGTAAGACAGTAGGGAGTTCCTGGAGAAACCTTTTGCTCTGCCTGCCTTAAGTATTTGTCAATGGGCTGCAGGTTATAATGAAATTTAATTTTAAACCTGCCATTTCCTTCTGCCTTTGTTTCCCACACCAGCCAGCATACTTTGTGAAAGTGTTGCTGTTAGGCGGATGGCAATCTCAAGGCTCCTCATGCACCTCCCCAGCTTGGCTTAGGCAGTTCTCAAACCTTATTTTAGTTATACCTAAGAAGCAGTGAACCAAAGGTTAGGAATTTGTTCAATCTGAATTTCTGGAGGGACAGCCTTGGAGCTGGTGGGAGCAGTAATCCTGTTTCCCAAAACGAGCTTTGCCCAGCAGTGGTGTTACGGGGATGATTTCAGTTGGTACACGGGCAAGCTTTGTTTTAATGATTACATGTTTGTAAATTATCCAAAACTTGCAAATTTGGCAGGAAGATCAATATAGCCTTTCAACATCCTGCCAAAACCAAGTTTAACAGCCCCACCCGATGATCTTCTGTTCTCTGGACAAAGGTCAGCAAACTATGGCCAGGGGCCAAATCCAGACCTTATGGCCCCCTGCCCTCAAGGTAACAATGGTTTTTTTTCCATTTTTAAAGGCTTGTGAAGGGGGCGCCTGGGTGGCTCAGTCGGTTAAGCCTCCGACTTCAGCTCAGGTCACGATCTCATGGTCCGTGAGTTCGAGCCCCGCATCGGGCTCTGGGCTGATGGCTCAGAGCCTGGAGCCTGCTTCCTATTCTGTGTCTCCCTCTCTCTCTGACCCTCCCCCGTTCATGCTCTGTCTCTGTCTCAAAAATAAATAAACGTTAAAAAAAAATTTTTTTTAAATAAAGGCTTGTGAAGAACAGAAATACACCACCAGCAACAAAAGAATATGTGACAGAGATAGGTCTCCTAACCTTCAAGGTCTAGCATATGTTTATCTGGTCCTCTTACAGAAAAAAGCTTGCTACCTCTGCCCTAAGAGATTATAGCACTTTTTGAACTTGCTCTTTAATAATTGAGAACTCACACTCTATGAAGTGGCCTGTAGATTTATGCAGACGATTTCTAGCTGGTCAAAACAAACCGCTCATGTTTACTTCTTTCTTGCTCTGGAAAACATGACCCAGTTTTGTATCTAACCCAGCAACCTTGCTCTCATATCCCTTTACTAAAAGGCCCACCAACAGCCAGTTCAATGTGAGTTTTGAACCTCCTTCATCTTACTGGTTCCCTCGCTAATTAATGAGTAAAGTTCTGACCTATGTTCATTTTATATTTGTTCAGGAGTCATGTTTTCACCTTTGAAAATCAGACTTTCACATGCCTTTATTATAGCTTAAGGTAAATATTGATCAGAAGGGAGTGGTACTCCCACTTCAAGAAGGCACGTAAATGACAGGGAAATAACCCAGGCTCAACCCTTCAGGAACTGGATCTCTGGCAAGAAGCCTGGAAACCACATAAACTACAGTGTGAGCAGCCTCTAGGCAGCTTTCTCCTTTGCCTGCAGTCAGCAGGGGCCCTTCCTGTCCTTCCTCGAGTCATTACCTTATTACGGTCGGCAACGACCGGTACCTGTATTCTCATCATCTCTTCAGAGTCTTTCGTCACCAGATCCCGCGGAAGTAGAAGTGTGTCTCACACACCGTGCTGTTTGCGTCGCCAGCCGTTAGCACTCCGTGATAAATGCTTATAACGGACAAACGTGTAGTGTGAAGGGGCTGGGCCTTTTCCTCCACCAGGCCCAGCGTAGGCCAACCATCCCCCTGTTCACACTCTGAGAACACCCTCTTCCTGCCATGTCCCTATGTTTAATGCCACCATCCCGGGGTAGATGGAGCACACGTGCCGTGAGGGCAGGGGCAGATGCTTCCGCTGACCAGCCCATCCCAACGCACCGAATGCAGTCCTCAGCCTGGGAGGCCGAAGAGCAGGATGGGAGAACGGGGAGGGGTCCGAGCTTCGCCCTTCACCTCCAGGTTCCTGTGTCATGACACCGTTGTTGGTTAGCATCAAAGCTAAAATGCAGAATCATTTTATTGACAGTGAACCCCACGTCATCTCGAAGCAACAAGAAGTGGAGTGTTACTGCTGACGGTCATAAAATCTTAAGTCTTCTCCTCATGGCACACTTATTTCAGGTATGGACACTTGTGGAATTAGATGTGTGTGTGTGTGTGTAAGTTTACTTGTATTTTCTTATTTTCAATTTAGGGACGTTGTTTTGCTTTCATCTTTTTTATAATGCCTTTGAATCACAGCAGTTAAAAGCAGGGTTTTTTTTATGTGTAGAAATAAGGTGTTTTGGTTTTTTTTTTTTTTGGAAATAAGGTGTTTAAATGTTTTTATCTAAATAAAAGTCAGCTTAAAGAAAAACATACATGATACAGGTATATGCATATATGATAAAAATTATGAAGCACTCTTCAAATAAGTCAACTTAGTCTTCAGTGAATAGGGATCGTTTCCTAAGATGTGGCTTAGCCTGAGTGAAATAAGAGAGGGGTCAGTCATTGTGCTCCACCATTCCTGACGCGGTCTGCAAAAATTATATAGAAGGTGTCTTTTCCTTAGGAGATCATCAGATTTTCCTCAAATTGTTAATCTGTGACGCCAAACATGATCACAAACTTCACAAATTACTACAACTTATTCAGCTTTTTGCTCCCACTCCATTGTTCATCAGGAAATATTTGAATATTAAAATATTCAAATTAATTACTAATTTGCCAGGTCCCGTGAATAAAGCAAGGCAGTGTTCTGGACAGGAAATCCACGGGGTCTGGTTACCAGAAATACAGACTTCGCCTAAGATGAATAAATAGACATCTCATTTCCAAATTAATCTCATGAAATTTGTCAGCATGAATCTGTCTCATTTAATGTGACCAAGTTTTTTAACTTAAAATACAGAGAACTAATCCTGGATGTCAAGTGTCTCTTTCCTGGTTTACTGTCCCCTGGCTGAGGGCAGGGGCCGGGAGTCCTGTTTAGGTGACTTCCCTGGTGCCTAGCACAGGGCCTGCCACAGGCTGACAGGATGGAAACAAAAGCTATTTACCCACAGTCAGGGAAGGGCGGTAGTCATATACGGTGTGACATACACAAGGAGGGGACAACATCCCTATGTGGTAGTATTTCCTTGGGTTACTGAGATGGACACAGAACTAACCGAAAAGTGAACAGCAGCATTGTTTTTAATGAATTTGAGGCCAGAATACAAAGCAAGATGCTAGCTGTTGCTCTGACTTGTTAGTACAAGTGTCAACAATGGCTTTTTGTGCCCCCGTTGAAGGCGAGTTACAGAAGTGTATCAGATGGACAGGATGAGACACTCGAATCTAGTTTGGAAAAATCAGCCTGAAAGCTAGCAGTATTGTTGCAGTTTAAAGGGCTTCCCACATACTCTTTGCCTCACACCCACCCCATTTATCAATTCAAATTCTGGGACTTTCTTGGTCAAGAGATTTTGTGGGAGAATTTCTTTTTTGAGACTTTTAGCGTGCAAGGTCATTTTCCTGGTTTTGCTGCCGATGTCCCTGATCTCTCCACTGCTGGATGAGTGGGGAAGTTGGCACCGTTCTTCAGGAGTTCTTCTGAGGCACTTTGATCGTGACCTGTAAGAGGGGTGCAGAGCAGCTGTTAAATCTTCATGCTTCCCTCTGATGTATAGGCGCTCTCAGCAGGGTGTGGCCAAGGATGAGCACAAGGGCTTTCTTCACTCTGACATCTTGATGGCCACTGGCCAGTCCCAGGAACACAGCCGGGGCTATGTTCTGTGGGACATCACTCCCTGCCTCCCCTTCACCCACTCATTTTTGATTGTCGTGGGGCAGAAGAGGGGGGAGCTGCTGTGGCATCTAGTAGGTGGAAGTCAGGAATGCTCAATGAACATCCTACCCTGCACAGGATGCCCCACAACAAACAATGACCCGACCCCAAATGTCCGTAGTGCTGGGGTTGAGAGACCTTGATCTAGATCCATGTTTTCCTCAAAAAGAATCAAAGTAAGGAAAAATATAACGTGCTGAAGCTCGCAGGTGCCTCAATGTGTCAAGTGGAAAGATTCCAGATTCAGATGGACTTGGGGTCAAATCCCAGCTTTATCCCCTCCTGGGCAAGTACTTCACCTCTGTGTGCCCCGCTTCCTAATCTGTAAGATGGGATAACGGTTCTCTTTCATGGGGTTGTTGTGAGCACCGAATGAGATAATGTGCATAAGGAAGTCTAGCAGATTCTGGCACCAAGTAATCACTCAGTAAATACGAGTTCAAAAGAAGACATTTTCTTGGCAGTCCCCAGGCAACCTCAGACTTCTGAAACGTTTTTGAGCCTAATCTTGTTAGGAGCATCACTTGAGTTCCCAAAGCTCAGAGCACAGGGATCTTTATCACGAGCACAAAGCCTAGGGCCCGGCACCGGCTGAACCAGCTTTGCCGCCTTCACCTGCAGCCGCTGACCCTCCAGCCATCAAGTCCTGCTACTTGCCATTCTCTCCAACACCCCAGCGCGCCCTAGGCCTCCTGTGTCAGCGGCTTACACTTGGATTCCAGCATGAACCACCTCAACTCAAGCCTCTTCTTGGGCTCTCCCCCCAGCCTCCAGTCAGTCCGTAGATACTGCAGCTCCCGGGTCTCAGTCCTAGCACCCCCTACACCACACCTAAATCATCCCATCATCATTTTGAGGAACGGTTACAGACCAATGTCTGTAGCTTCAAACCTGGGTCTCACCTCTTGTGTATATGGGACAATTTTAAATAAACAAGGAAACGTGTTGATTTTATTCCAGTGAGCTTTGAGAACACAAGTTGTGGCTTACTAAACTGAGTACTGAGACCGCTGTCTGCCCTTCTCACTCTGCTCCCCCTGGCTGGTTTGCTTGCCCTGAACCTTCTCTTTCCCAATCCTGGGAAGGCCCTACTCAGCCCATTTCTCTTTTCTTTAAATACTACTTGTGAGTTTGTTTTCTGGTTAAACTGTAATTAATGTCCACTGTAGAGAAAATTATTTTCACTTTGGTGCCTTTTTTTCGAGTCTTTTCCATAGTAAATAAAGGTACGCAAGTACCTTTAAATTATATATAGCCTTTAAACTGGGCTTATATTGCATGTATTACTTTGTATCCTGCCTTTTCATTTTAAAGGATGATGATTTTCCATGTCTGATATCCTACAAAAATATTTTTACTGGCTACTTAGTACACCATGATTTGGGTGTTCCATAATTTATTGGGCATTTAGTCACATCTGACTTTTTCATCTTTGAGAGCTAATGTGGTGATGAATATTTAAGGATTAATACTTTCCTTGTACTTCCGATTAGCTCCTCCGGCTCTATTCCTATCATTGACATTATGAAATCAAAGGATATTGGTAATATTTATGGCCCTTGGTGTCTAATGCCTCATAGCCTGATTCTCATTAGAAGACTTTCCCCACTGCTTTGGACCACAGGATCTTTCCTTCCTTTCAAGTCTTGCAGAACTTGACGTATAACAAAGCCTAGCAAAGGACTATGTAGGCGTAGTGGTGGCCGAGTCCCAAGTTATTTCTCACAAGACACAGCAAACACTGGGTGTTCACCCTCTTCTGTGGCTTCCGTGGCTTAAAACAAGAAACTAGTAACAAGTAGTGATGGAGTCTAGCGTGAGGGAGAGCTGAGAGGGCACCCACACTCACCGTTTTCACTTCAGTGTATGCCTGCAGCCCATACTCTCCTAGCTCCCGGCCATTCCCGGACATCTTGTAGCCTCCGAACGGTGACTGGGCCCCAAACACATCATAGCAGTTGACCCTATAATTTGAAACAGAATTTCAGAAGTAACTGTTGGGATATATGTGTCATACCCCTCAGACCTGAATTTCCCTAAAATGTTATTGAGGGAAAATGGATGGGTAGAACCATAGTAATAACCAGCCGTGTAGGAGCCAACAGCAAACCCCATGAAATAAAGCCATAAGTCGTCATCCTTTGTGATGTGGTCACAGATGAATGTCAGGAACAGGGAGCACCACATGATAGCTTCCCATTTTAATGAGTAATTTTTGCTAATTAGATGCTAAGCTCTTTTTGCAGTTCTTAAAAATTAAATTTTAATTGAATTTAAAGTCACCACTTTACACAATTCAGTGGATTATAGCAGATTCAGTGTTGTGTAACCATCACCTCTGTCTAATTCCAGAACACTTCTATCACCCCAGAAAGAACCCTTTACCCAATAAGCAGTTATTCCCCATTCCCCTGCTCTCCAGCCCCTGGAAGTCCTAATCTACTTTCTGTCTCTATGGATGTGTCTGTTCTGGACATTTCATATAAATGGATTCACACAACATGTGGCCTTTTGTGTCTGGCTTCTTTCACTTAGTATCACATTTTCAAGGTTCCTCTATGTTTATAGAATAGATGAACCACTTCATCAGTGGTGGTAGTATCAGCACTTTATTCCTTTTTATGACTCAATGATACTTCATTGTGTGGCTAGACATTTTATATATCCATTCATCAGCCGATGGACATCTAGGTTGTTTCCACCTTTTGGATATTGTCAGTAATCTAGTATGAACATTCGGATACACTTTCTTGTGTGGATGTATGCTTTTCTTTCTCTTGGGTATATGCCTAGGAGTAGAATTGCTGGGTCCTATGGTAATTCTACATCTAACTCACTGAGGAGCTGCCAGACTGTCTTCCGTAATGGTGGCAACATTTTACATTCCCACCAGCAATATGCGAAGGTTCAAATTTCTCTACATCCTCATTTACACTGTTTTGTTTTTTTAAAATAACAGCCATCCTAGTGGGTGTGAAGTAGGTGCTTAGCTTTTAAGACCACTATTACATAGGTGTAGACACTCAGCTCTGATCTCCTACTCTTGTTCAGCTTAGTAAGGAGCCCCCAGTCATCCATCTGCTTGCCCAAGAACAAAGCTGCATGGGCCTATGTACTGGAGGGAAGTTTAATCTCCTAGAGGAGAGGGGATGGGAAATCTCTGTCTGCTATACCACACCCTGACCCAGGAGGAACTGAGCCCAGCATCCCAAATTCTGGGATGTGAGCACTAAATTCCAAAAAACCCTGGCTTGGGGATCCCTGCCTGGGCTGTAAGGGGCTGCTAGGAGGCTCTTACCACACAGTGCCAGCCTGGAGGGCTTGGGACAGATAATTGGCCTTGTCCAAGTCCTTGGTGAAGACAGCTGCAGCCAGCCCATACTTGGAATTGTTGGCTCTCCCAATGACTTCCTCTATGGTCTTGAACTTCAGGATCTGCATCACTGGCCCAAAGATCTGTAGTACAAGAGTGGACAGTGGAAGGGTGGGGCAGACATGGAAACCAGCTATGCAGCTTTCCAGTGCTGAGCAGATGATTGCTCAAGCCCCCAGAGATACCCCAACAGTTCCACAGGGAGACAACAGTTCCCAAGCTCAGTGAAACACAAAGGTAAGAAAGCTAATGGGGATTGGTTACCTTCTATACACCACGTGCTTAACATAGCCTATCTTATTTCTAAACAATCCTGCAAGGCAGGGGTTCCTGGCATGTTATATGTAGATTTAGTTTCAAAGAATTTGTATCAGTTGTTCAGCAAGGCACATGCCAGAAGCTGAAGAAGTAACTGTGAACAGAACAGTGTCTGTGCTCTCAAGACATCCAGGTTCATCTTGTACTTTCCCTGACCTGTTCCTGGCATAAACCATTTCTGCAAGGAATCCCGGTTCTCTTTAGTGGAGAATGAGATTCAAAAACCAAGACATGGGGGCCAGGTGCGCTTGCTGCTGTCCAGGTGTGGCCACTGTCACCCCTATCAGGGCAGGGCACTGGAAGGAGGGGACTAGAAGTGATCCTGATGTAATCGATGGTTTGAAGGCAACCATTAGCCGGCAGTGTGATGGGAGCCCACAGGAGCTCCCAGCCTGACTGAGTGCAGAGGAGGGGTATCAGGGGAGGCTTCCCAGAAGTGACAGCCAAGCTGTGATACAACAGGAACAGGAACAGAAACTGGCCAAACCAGCGTGCAGGTGGGGAGCAGGGAGGAGGGAAATGGAGTTCCAGGCATAAGCACACCCAGCGCCCATCCTCGTGAAATCCCACTTTCCATTAATAGGAAGCAGGACTTCTTGAAGAAATGGCTGATTCCAGGACTGCCTGGTGAGTGTAAAGACGGGTGGGAGAAGAGTGCCAGGGGCTCATCATGGTTGGAGCAGGGCTGTGAGATGGGGCATCATGGAACTGGCAAAGGAGAGGCACCCCCCAACCCTTCTGGAAAATTGATATTTGAGATTTCAGAAAAGGCATCAAAGTAGTCATGATGGAAAAAGAGGCAGAACTCTGTTGGACTTTCTTACCCTGATTTTGCATTTTAATATTATTTTATTTTGAATTATATATGAAAGGGGAAATACTTTCCCTGCATAAAGCTGCTAAGAGGCTTAATCCGAGGGAAGCGGAGCACGTGTGAACCCCATGAGGGCAGGGAACACGTCTTGGAATACCTCTGAATCTCCAGGGTCTGTAAAGAGCCTGGCACATAGTAGGCATTCAATAAATACTTGTGAAGCGAATGAATGAATGAGACAGAGCTGCTGCCCTGTGCTCAAAATGAGTGCCGAGGGGGAGATCATCAGGAATCTTGCCGTGTGGGGAAGTCACAGCCCTTTGGTCTAGTCCACTGTCCTGCTTATATGAAGATCATAAAAGGGCTGAGCAAAATCATTCCTTGACTCCTGGCTCACAGGGAGCAGAACACAAAGGGCCTGGAGGCCATGCAAGGCAATTTGGAAGTTCTCCCCAACAGTGGGTGGAGGTGGAAGAGGAGAGTGACCAGATCAGATGGAGTTGTAAATAATTTGTCTTAGGCACAGAGCCAGGATTTGGCCCAAAGCCAGCGGAAGGATCATGGTATGAAGATGCCAGACTTAAATGTCTATTTCTCCTAAAAACATTCCCCAGAGTGCTGGCCCCATGCTAACCTCCTCCTTGGCGATGGTCATGCCGTCTTGCACATCTCCGAACACAGTGGGCTGGATGAAGTAGCCACGGTCAGCAGCCGCCCCTCCACCACACAGCAGCTTCGCCCCCTCCTCCTTCCCAGATTTGATATAACCGAGGACCTTCTGAAACTGAGTTTTGTCCACCTGCAGGGGCGGGGGGGGGGGGGGGGGGGGGGAGGGAGGCAGGAAGAAGACCCAAATTTCAGAGACGCTAGGGCCAGACCTCTCCTACTTCAGGCTTCTAAGTGCACAGGCAGTGGGACAATGGGCCAAGCTTAGGAATAAGCAAGGCACAGGGAGGAACTACAAAGGGCCAAAAAACATAAGAAAAGGTTCAACCAGCCTCATTAAGCCCTCAAAGAAATGCATATCAAACCAACCCATCGTTTATTTTCCAACTCTGAGGTTACTAAGAATTTAAAATAGTAAGAAAAATACACGTGCTTGCTTTGGCAGCACGCAGACTAAAACTGGAACAATAAATACATCAACAATAAATACAATCCTATTTTTGTTAAACGTACAAAAATGTAACAGGGGGGTTATCTATGGGGAAAGGACATGGAAGGGGGCCACGGGGGTCTTATTTTTTCCTTTAAACACTTTTTATTAAAATTTCTATACAAGTTTGTATTACCCTACTAATTAGATAGCCACAAACGACAAAGAAAAATGAGAGAGAAAAAGAGATGTTGGGATTCACAGCAGCACTATTCACAATAGCTGAAAAGTAGAAACAACCCAAGTACCCATCAGCAGATGACTAGATAAAGAAAATGCGATATGTCTATACAATGGTATATTATTCAGCCATAAAAGGGAATAAGCTATCAAGTCACAAAAAGACACGGAGGAAAGCTAAATGCACATTGTTAAGTAAAAGAAGCCAATCTGTAAAGGTTATATACTGTATGATTCCAGCTGTAGAACATTCTGGAAAAGGCAAAACAGAGACAGTAAAAAGACCGGTGGTTGCCTAGGGTTGCGGGTACAGAAGGCATGAATAGGTGGAGCACAGGGGAATTTTAGGGCATTGGAACTATTCTGTATGATACTGGGCCGGTGGATACAGTCTTTATACCTTTGTCCACACCCACAGAATGCAACACCAAGAGTGAACCCAAAGGTAAACTACGTTCTTTAGTTAACAATAATATATCACATTGGCTCGTCAGCTACAACAAATGTACCACACGAGTGCAAGAGGTCAAGGTCAAGAATCAGGGAAACCAGGGGCGTGGGCTGGGGGAGTGAAGAGGTATATGAGAATGCCGTACTTTCTGCTCATGTTTCTATAAACCTAAATGGCTCTAAAAAATTGTCTGTTAATTAAAGGAGGAAAAAAAGGCTGCCTTGGCCAGCCCTGGAGCCTGGGGAGTGGACACCAGCAGCACACACCTTCAGGGGGATGGGGCCTGCAGAAAGGCACGCGTGGACCCCAGAAGTGGGTGCAAGGACCTGTGGGAGCCAGGAGCACCCCTGACCCTGTGGACTCCTCCCTTCTGGGGGAGGCCAGTGCATGACCCTGTGGAGACAGAGCCCGAGACAGGCTGGGTCTAAGGATAATGCTGGAAAAAGGCCCAGGACATGAGAGGAAATGGTGGGCAGAGGCACTATAATTTTTTTGTTGTAATTATTATTGACTATAGTTTTATTGGTTAAAATGAATACATGTTCCTGGTTAAAAAAAAAAAATATATATATATATATATATGTATATATTATTTCACTTTATATTCTTCTGAGCTATTTGGTTTAAACAAACGTACATATATATATGTTCAGAGATGTTCAGACATATATATACATATATATATGTTCAGAGAACACATACATATATGTTCAGATATATACGTATATATATATATATATACGTATATATATGTACGTTTGTTTAAACCAAATAGCTCAGAAGAGTATAAAGTGAAATAAAGTCCCTCTGCTACCCATGCCATGACCCTCTGTCCCACTCCCCAAAGATAACCACGGTTAACAGATACCTGTGTGTCCTTTTAGTAGATGCATTTTTATGGATGGCCAAGGTCTTTTTTTGAGAGAGAGAAAATGAGAGCAGGGGAGGGACAGAGACACAGGAAGACTAAGAATCCCAGACAGGCTCCATGCTGTCAGCACTGAGCCCGATGCGGGGCTCGATCTAATGAACCCGTGAGATCATGACCTGAGCCGAAATCAACAGTAAGATGCCTAATCAACTGAGCCACCCAGGCACCCCAACACGCATTCCTTTTTACATAGACATTTCTAGTACTTATTATGTGTAAGAAATTTACATATTGCTTTCCATTACTGATTTCCACTTCAAAGCCAGCCTGTGAGTCAGGAAAGGTGGTCGTTATGGATGAGCAAACAGTGGCTCAGAGAGGGTATGTGGCTTCCCAGGGACACACAGCTGGTACATGGCAGAACTGAGACTTGAAGCCAAGGCTGCCTGCCTCTGCGTTTGAGACCTTTGCTGCTTCTCCATGCTAACTCTGGACACCCTGACCCACCTGTAGCAGCTGGGCTCACCTGTGGCCCCTGCTCTGTCTGGCTGTCAAAGGGGTTCCCAACTACACGAGACTTGGCCCGGGCGACACTCCGCTCCACAAACTCAGCATAAACATCTTCTTGCACAAAGGTCCGGGAGCCCGCACAGCAGCACTGGCCCTGGTTGAAGAACAGGGCAAAGTGGGCCTGCTCCACGGCCCAGTTCACTGGGGGGGGGGGGGGCAGAAAGGCAACCATGAGAAGAGACAGAGGACAAACCTTGCCCCAGGGGCTGCCTACCCCCTTAACCCGTTCACGCCACCAATAGGACCCTGGGCCCACAAGACAGACCTGATCTCTCCCTTCTTGGGGTGTGGACACCCAGCACACAGTCACAGAAAGAGTGGCAGTCACAGCCCTCCGTGGTTAACAGACGAGGGCGGTGGGAGGACTGACCCAGCCAGCCTACAGCACTCGGGGAAGGCAAATCGGGGCACCAGGCAGGACCAGGAAAAGGGAGGAAATGGAGGAGGAGCAGTCTGGCCCAAGAGAAAGTGTGCAGTAGGGTTGGAAACGGAGCAGCCCAGCTCGGCTGGGTGACGGAGCAAAGAGGGGAGAAGCCAGGGAGAAACCGGGTCATGCGGGGTGGAGGGCCACACTGTAGACTCTAACTTTCATCCTGAGGCCCGGGGGCCAGAAACCGAGTCCAGTGGGTGCTGACGCTCATAGAAGTGACTGGAACCACAGTATGGACAGCCAGCGGCTGCCTTCACCCCACACCTGCTCCCCCCAGAAGACTTACTGTCTGCATCTGACATAATGATATTGGGGCTCTTTCCCCCCAGCTCCAGGGTCACTCTCTTGAGGTTACTGCTCCCTGCAGCAATCTGGATCAGGTGGCCAACCTGTGCGGAAGCAGAGACCCAGACAAGCTCTCGATAGCAGGAAAAAAAGAACCACATACTCTCCTGGACACAGGCCGAAGGATCCCACAACTTGAGGGAGCAGCTGGATTACAAGAGACCAGGAGAATTTCACCAAATCTATTCACTTACCGCTGCTGCCCCATGCCTCTGAGCTCCTAAGATGACAGTGACTGTGACCGCATGAGCAGAGTCACTACTGTGTGGCTTCCACATGCTGAGCACGGCCTACAAACCAGACACTGTGCCGAGTGCTTTGTGTTTGTAAGTTCAATCCTTGCAGTGAACTCAAAGATAGACAGGACTCTTTTCCTTGATTTAGAAATGTGGGCGCTACGGCTCAGAGTGGTCAAGTCACTTGCCCTAAGTGGTAATGTGGCATTAGAACTCACACTCGGGCAGCGTGAATCCATCACCAGTTCGAACCATTATCCTGTCTCCTTCCCACGGTGTTGTGAGGGTGGTCCCCCAGCCCATGGCACACTCTGTGAGGGCAAGGGTGGGATACTTCTCACCTCCTTATTCCCAGAGCCTGGCACAAAGCCGCCCTGAACCTATTTGAATGAACACATGCATCTCTGTCAGGAAACCATCCCCTCTGCAAGATTCTCAAGATTGAGGCATAAATGTAGGTAGGCACTAACAAAGCAAACAAAGAACCGGGACCGTATTACCTCGGCATCATTTCTGCCCTCCTGGCATTGCCATCACTGTGTACAGACTGAATATTTGAAGGTGCCTTTTTCTCAGGGGGAACTGCCTGAAGAGCATGTTCATTACATTATTCAGTGTGCCTTCTCTGAAGTCATGCACTGAACCCTCCCAAGAATTCAAGGAGAGGAAAAAGCTCCAAGTTCCTCTTTAGAAGGAATTCTGTCCCTGCTTCGAAGGAGATGATGTGTAGGGAATCCCCAGACACCATGCTTCTCCAGGGCCTGGCACAGAGCAGCATAATCCCCTTGCTCATTCATTCATTCATTCATTCACTTATTGAGCACTTGCTCTGAGCCAGACCTTTGCCCAGCACTTGATAAACTTCATCTTACTGGTTCCCATCCTAGGAGATGGGTGCCATTCTCCTCCCCATTTTACAGATGAGACGGAGGCCGTGGGAGACTAAGTGACTTGCCCATGATCACACAGCTGGCAAGTGCTACTGGAACAGTAAGACTCCGAAGCACATTATCGTCCCCACTACACCATACAAACCGCCTCTACTGCCTACATATTGCCGTCCTCATTTTAAAGACAACAAATGGAGCCCCAAAGACATTCAGTGAATCGCCCCATGTCACAATGGTGAGGCTGGGATTGGAACTCCTGTCTTTCTGAAGCCCATGCTCTGTAACTGTCAGGGCAGTGCCGGTCAAGGAGCCTGACACAGCTGAGGGGCTGGGCAGGCAGTCACGAAGTCTAGACGGTCTCGGCGTCTTTATTCCATGCATGATGCTGGCCCTGAAACAGCATCCAGAGCGTCAACCAACCCACGAAGGGCTCCACTCTGACAGTCACTGCCCTCGCTCAAGCTACTCAGGGGCAGTCTTGGGGGACCCCCCACCATGCATCACCCAGAGGCTAATCTTCAATGCTGCATCCTTGAGGACAGTGGGAACTTGGGCCAAATGTACCACACGCTTGAGATCCTGGTGGTGTCTTACCTCAGTGGAGCCCGTGAAGGCTACTTTGTCCACATCCTGATGGGAGGCGATGGCAGCCCCAGCTGTGGGGCCAAATCCAGGGATAATATTGACCACACCAGGGGGAAAGCCAGCCTGTATGCAAACAGCCAGGGACACTTGGAATCATTCTCCTGCTCCAAAGGATTTGGACAGAAGGACAAACACCCCTCCCAGAGAGACTAAAGCAGCCTGCCTGGTACCCGAGTAAGCAGATGCCAGTCTTGTGGGGTACTGCTCAGGAATTCCAAATGGCACGGCAGAGAACCTGCTATTGGGGGTTCCCTGTGGCTGTTGCCTCTTCTCAGTGGCATTCACTTAGAAAAATTTTCATTCTTCAAAGGGGTCTGGCAGT
This sequence comes from Panthera uncia, assembly GCF_023721935.1. NCBI lineage: Eukaryota > Metazoa > Chordata > Mammalia > Carnivora > Felidae > Panthera > Panthera uncia. The sequence goes on from NW_026057586.1 coordinate 82,069,925, forward strand.
GAAACTGTACCGTAGATATAAGGTGAGAGGGGCCATTTTGGCTGATCTGTGATGAGGTGTGGGGGTTGGGGAGGGCTTGGTCCCTGCTCTACAAATACCCGCCCTCCTAAGAACCCCCCCAGGAGCAAGTCTGTACAAGGGCATTCAGAGGTCAAGACAGACACAAACCACACACACCTCCTTAATGAGGTTGGCCACGTAGAGGGCGGTGAGTGGAGTCTGCTCAGCCACCTTCATCACAACCACGTTTCCGGTCGCCAGGGCTGGGCCCAGTTTCCAGGCTTGCATCAGGAGCGGGAAGTTCCACTGCAAGAAAAAACAGCCGCTCCTGGAACCTCAGCTGAGGGCTGCAGCGGCCCGTGAAAGCGGCAGCCCAGGTCATGGAAGCAGCACTGGCATCTCTGAGCCCCTGGAGCTACCCCCACGACTCAACTGTGAGTTTCAGACGGATGGACACAGCAGGTGGACCAGAACACAGTGACTCATGCTCGTTAGAGCTTTCTCCATACTAGGCTCTGTGCTGAGTTGGTGTATCATGTCCCCAGTGTCCCTTCTGCTTTTCAGGTAAGAAAACCGAGTCTTGGGATAAAGGATTTGCCACGGATGGCAGTGCTGGTTGGCTTTTTAAAGCCTGTGTTCTTAGCCACCACCCAGGCCACCCTCTGACATCACCCCGCAGACACCCCGCCTTTGTAATTAGCCTGTTGGGATCGATGCATCTCAAGGCATTCCTGACAAACCTTCATTTGTTTATTATGAAGCTGGCACTCACCGGAATGATCTGCCCGCACACCCCGACGGGTTCATGGCGGGTATAACTGAAGAAGTCCCCATCGATGGGAATGGTTTTCCCATGGTACTTATCAGCCCAGCCAGCATAATAACTTAAAAAAAAAGAAAAATCCAAGCTTAATCAATGACAGTCAGGGACCCCTGTGAACCCTGGCAGAAAGAGAAGATTCAGACCCAATTAAGTCTTTCTGGTAATTGCTCTTACTCTTGGCTTATCTCCAGAAACACTTAAATAGCTTCAAGGGGCACAGTAATCCACTCTGGGTAACTAACCTCTAAACCTCAGAATCACCTAGGTTGCTTGTAAAAAACACCACGTTCCCGGCACCCACTTCCAACCTACTCAATCTGGAGCGCTGGGGAGTCCCAGGAGTCTGTATTTGTAAGAAATAAACCAGCCCAGCACCACAGATCAGCATGAGAGCCATGGACTGAATCTGGTAGAGAAGTGCAAACCTATCCAACAGCTGGTACTTCCTGTGTGCAGAGCCCCGAACTAAGGCTGGGGGAACAGCCACCAGAAACAAATCCTCAACTTGCCCAACCCCTTGGAAAGTTTACCACCTAGATGCACAGGGACACAGGGGACAGAAAAGCCCAGCAGATTAGAGCGGGGGAGAAAGGAGCAGTGTGTTTCCAGTACATAATGATTAAGTTTTCAGGGCAGTAGGAAAAACGAGAGAAGGGGAAAGATGGAATGTGCGGTAACAGGAAGAGTTTTGAAATAAATGTGACTGCCAGGGAGAATCTGAGCCCCAGGCTGACCTGGCTTTGAACACAGGTCTGTGAACCTGGGGAGAAACGCAACCAGGGAGTTACCAATCTATACAAGGGAAGGCACGGCCGCTCCCTTCCCACTAGCCTGTATTACATGGGTTTTCAGGCCTCAGAACGGTTAATCAGCACAAAGGCATATTCCTAAAATCAGGAAGGCATGGGACTCTGCCCAAGCTTCAGCAGGCTGCTCTCTCTGGGACACCCTTGCAGAGTGTTCTAATCTTGCCACTCCTGTCATTTGGGACTGGAAAATTCTTTGATGTGCAGGCTGTGCGGTGCACTGTAGGATTTTTAGCAGCATCCCTGGCCGCTACGCGCTAGATGCCAGTAGCACCCTTCCCCCCATGCTGGGACAACCAAAAATGTCTCCAGACATTGCCAGCTGTCACCTGGGAGATGTGACTACCCTGGTTGAGAACCCATCGTGTTGTACAACCCCCACTTTTCTGGCACTGCTTCTTCCCCTCTTTGTCCCCAGCGTCACAGGGGGAGCAGTCCCCCCGTGCACAATGATCTGTCCACCCAGACCACAACTGATCATATTCAAGGCCAGCCAATCAAGGTGGCATCTGGCCCCTGAGTCTGGCATTAGACTTTGGCACTTGGCAGGAATTCGGCATTTGGACTAAGGGATTGCGGTGTAGTCTGGTAGGATCACGCATACGGAAGCAAGCCCAGGTGCAGGAAGCCGGCCTCCAGCACACAGACTGGCCCTGAAGGAGGCGAGAGGTAATCGAGAGAAGGATGAAGCAAGAGGGCCAAGATGCGCCATGGTGATGCTCAGCGACCTTCTGGATTCAAGACCCCCAACTCTCCACAGTGCCCAAGGTAGGCTGAGTCTACTTGTTAAGCTACAACCCAAAGGACCCTCACAAAGCTCTTATTCCTCAGCCTGCACTTCTTGGTCATTAGGATGTTTGATTAAACTAAACTCAAAGCCAGCGAGAAGGAAATAATAAAGACTAGAACAGAGACAGATGAAATCGAGAACAGGAAAACAACAGAGGAAATCAACAAAACCAAAAGTGGGTTCTTTCCAAAAGTCACCAAACTGACAAAGCATTTGCTAGATTAAGAAAAAAAGGTAGAAGACACAAACAACTGAAATCACAAATGAAAGCAGGGACATCGCCAGATAAGAGAATGTGTAAGAGAATGTGAACAATTGCAGCCAACAAACGAGATAACCTACATAAAATGGGCAAATTCCAACTAACGTACAAATTACCAAAACTGCCTCAAGAAGGAAGAGAAAATGCTTATGAGTAAATTACAGTTTTGAAATCGAGGGATTTTCTCATAAGACAGAGTCTCATAGAACATGTTTCTCCAACTCCTGTGATCCTTTTACACATTATTATTCTATTTCTCCCCCCGCAACACTTGCTCCCCTGTGGCACAGCCAGAGCAAAGAACAGGAAGCCCAAGCCCATACCGGAGGCATTTAAGGACCATGTCCAAATCCACCAGGTAGGAGATGACGTAGGGCTTGCCGTTATCCAGCGTCTCCAAGGCCTGAGAAGAGAGAACGATGAGCACAGAACTGCAGGCACAGGACTGCCTTAGAGCACTCGCAGTAGGGGACGACCAGCACTGAAGCTCAGCATGGATCAGGGCTGACGGCCACTTTGTGCCATGGAATGCCGTGGCATTTCTGGCCCATCGCCTCTCCCTCTCCAAAGACAGGAAAGTGAGGGGTGGGGAGGGAATGGTGCACGAACAAGCACACGTTTCCAGGTTCTGCTGTAAGCCACATCTGAGCCCTTGCTGGGAATAAGAGACCCACATGGGAGCTGAGAGAGCAAAGTGCCAGTGGGTAATGGTGCGAATCATCAATCACGAACTAGAAAGGGGAAACCAGGCTGCCCAGCCCAGTCTGAGAAGCACCCTTTAGGGTGAAACTGGAAGGACATGTAGGAGGTAACTAGGCAAAGGGAAAGGTACAACTGATGACAAAGGGAAGAGCACCCCAAGCAGAAGGAACAGCATGTGCAAAGGCCCTGATGCCTCAAAGAAGCCTAGCAGTCGGAAAGTTGAGGGAAGGCTGGTGAGCTGAACTGTAGGCGGGGGGGGGGGGGGGGTGCCCATAGTCCGGCATGAGTTGGGAGACGGAGTCAGACCCGGCAGGGCCTTGTAGACCACGTTGAGAGAACAGGAGTTTATCCTAAGGATATAGAGGATGCCATGGAAGGCTTGAGACCATGGTATAATTTACTTTCTAGAAGGTTCACTTTGGCTGCTCTTTGCAGATTGGATTGGGGAGAGGCAAGGATGTTGCCTCCTGGTTTCTTCTGCTTCTGGCAGCCAGAAAGAAGGCCTGCCATATGGAGGGGCTGTGAGAACAGTGTCCATCCCTGGGGGTCTCTGGGAAGGCTCCCCTGTGGCTCCCCTCTCCCTCTCCCAGTCTCCTCCTTTCTTAGCCATCATAGGAGACACTGAGAGGCTGGTTGGTACAGGGGTGGTACAGGGTGTATCCCAAAGGTGTCCAGCCTATGCCATTCTGACCAGTTACATGTCAGCAATGCAACCCCCTTCCCAGCTGTCCGTGAGAAGCCCGTTCACCATGTGGGATGAGAGAGGAGGGGGCTGAGAACTCACTGCCAGGTAGGTCCGGTCCCGCTCAATCAGATCAGCCAGGCGGTTCAGCAGGCGGCCCCTATCGGATGCGTCCATGCGGCGCCAGGGTGAGCCCCACTGGAAGGCGTCCCGGGCAGCCTTTACCGCCTTGTCCACATCTTCCTGGAAAACACCCACCAGGGCAGCTCAGGCCTTCTCGGTGAAAACTGCCTCCAATTACCACGCGCCCTGCTGCCAAGCAACACCCAGGGGGCTTCAGTCAATGCCTGTGTGGAAACCTGCCCCAAACAGTCCCTCCCCACCACGGAGGGCTCTCTGCCTGACAAGCTTCAGACTCTCCCTTCCAGAAGTCATGGAGGAAATGAGGACCCTGATAGTTTCCGTTTCTGTATTTTCTTTTTTTATTTTTTTAAGAGAGTATATGAATATTTTAGATCTGCATCTTCATTTTTTTTAATGTTTTTTACCTTGAGAGTGGGAGAGAGGCAGAGAGAGAGGGAGAGAGAGCATCCCAAGCAGGCTCTGTGCTATCAGCACAGAGCCCGATGTGGGACTCAAACTCATAAACCGTGAGATCATGACTTGAGCCAAAACCAAGAGTCAGATGCTTAACTGACTGAGCCAGCCAGGTACCCCGACCGTTTCTGTATTTTCATTTCAGAGTCCCCAAAAGTGTTCTGGAGAGAGTCATTCAGGGGCCAGTGCTTAGAATTTGATCATTTCCCCCCTCCTGCTAAGAAAGCAAGCCCAGCCAATAACCATCCCTTCTGAGATGACTGGCAGTGTCCCCCAAGTGAAGGTTTAACCAGCTTCCCCCTTCTTGGGGAAGCTGTAAAATCAACACAGCTAGCATTTTTCATACAGGGAAATGTATATCAGGAGGCTGGGAGCATGGTTTTCATTAATATTAAACATACTTAGGGATGCCTGGGTGGCTCAGTTGGTTGAGCGTCCAGCTCTTGGTTTTGGCTCGGGTAATGATCCCAGGGTTATGGGATTGAGCCCTGTGTTGAGCTCCGCACTGAGTGTGGAGCCTGCTTGAGACTCTCTCTCCCTCTCTCTCTCTCTCTCTCTCTGCCTCTGCTCCTTGACCCTGTTTGCTTGCTGTCTAACTTAAAAATAATAAGCCATCCTTGCCCACCCATGCCCTGAGGGTAAGTCACCAATTCTCACCTTGTCTCCTTCAGCTACCTGACAGATGATTTCTCCAGTGGATGGATTGACGGTGGGGAATGTTTTCCTGCTGACAGCATCGTGCCACTCATTGTTTATGAAGATCTACAGAGAGAAGGAAGAAAGTTCTCAGGACCAGCTCTCAACCCAGTGCTGAGAACCACCAATTTTAAAAAAACAAAAACATCAGAACAAACCTGAATTAGCCTCTCAGAGTGATGTGGCGTGAGGTTTAAAGGCCAGCCTTGGGGACCACCAAGTTGTAATGCCCACTCTGCCAAGGGACTTGGGGTGAGTTCTTGGCCTTGGTTTCCCTGATCTGGGAAATGAAGGGAATGCACTCCTACCTTATCAGTTATCTGTCTCCATTGTTGGGTCACATCTCACAACTCAAGTGGCTCACACGACTTGTTATTTCCTTACAGTCATGCCCACTGACTGCGCTCAGCTGCACAGGGCTCAGCTGGGCTCACGTAGGGGCTTGCAGGGCAAAGGTACCCGGGACTGGGTGTGCAGGAGGGCTCTGCACTCGCAAGGCCTCGTTTCTGCCACCAAACTCCACTGGGCAGTGTGAGTCACAGGCCCAGTCCGGACCGTGGGGAGGGGAGGGAGCCTTCACCTTGAGAGGAGCAGCAAAGAATTTGCAACCTTCTTTCCTCTACCACACTACGGCACAGGGCTGTTATTCAGTAAATATTTGGTGAACACCAACAACGGGCCCTGCTCTAAGGCTGAGGACACAGTGGAAACCCAACCCAATAAGGACCTCTCTCTCACGGGAGCTGGTGTTCTGGTGGGCACAGACAGTAGAGAAGCAATCAGATACACAAGGCAACCTCAGATTGCAGTGGTAGGTGCACAGGAGAAAATGAGGATACAGAGAGGGTCCTGAAGTGGGGGAAGATAGGGAACTTCGGCTGGGATGGTCAGGTGGGTCTGAGGAGCAGATATTTCACTGGAGCCCTGACTGATGAAAAGGAGCCAGCCACGGGAAGAATGGGAGGATAGGCAGTCCAGGCAGTAGGAACTGCAAGTGCAAAGGCCCTGGGGTAGGAATTGGTCTGGTGCATTTGAGAAAAAACAAAAGTGGCCAGAGTTACTGGTGAACCAAGAAGAAGTGCTAGGAGATGGGGTCAGAGAAGGAGTGTGGGTCCTGCGAAGCCCTCAGTTCAGCGCCTGGCAGCAACCGCTGTTTTCTGTTTTCGCTGTTGGGAGGTCTAACAGCAACCAAGTGGAGAAAGACCACATGGTTTTATGAAGTCAATGGCAGGGAGATGGAAGCCTCTCCATTCACTCAGAGAAAGGACCCTTGCCCAAAGCTGCTTAATTAAGTGCCAGAATTTTCTCTCTGTTTCTAACAGCCAGCTGATAGCTTCAGGGGATAACAGGGAAGAAATCTCCCAGCAAGCTGTTGTTCTCCTGCAGGCTGGGGAAACTGGCCTGGTGAGGGGAGGGGGTATTTTGTCACTTTCCCAGGACTGCGTAAATGTCACAGTCAGGGTGACCGTCAGTCCAAGGCCACTGTGCCTTCCTTCCTCAAGGGCTCTCCTTGGCCCCAGCATCCCAAAATGGCCTGGCTTAGGACCCTGGGGAGTCATCTCCAAGTTACTCTGGGCCACAGTCCAGGACCACAAACGAGACCAGGCCACCAAGCAAAGCGTGGAGTCTGGTTCGTGCCAGGGCCAGAGATTTCAGGACCAGCAGGCTCCGGGGAGGTCTGGCCCAACCTTGTGGTCAAGAGCAGGGTCAGGACGAGCACTGGATGAATCCGGGCTCTTTTTTTTTTTTTTTAACTTTTTTTTTAATGTTTATTTTTTTTTTGAGGGAGAGAGACAGAGCATGAGTGGGGGAAGGGCACAGACGGAGAGGAAGACATAGAATCTGAAACAGGTTCCAGGCTCTGAGCTGTCAGCACAGAGCCTGGTGCCGGGCTCAAACTCAGGAACGGCGAGATCATGACCTGAGCCGAAGTCGGGCACTCAACCGACTGAGCCACCCAGGCGCCCTGAATCCGGGCTCTTTTGATCCTTGTGTCGCACGGGGCAAGGCATTGCTTTTGCTTCCTCGTCTGCAGAGTGGGAATCATTGCAGTGGCCCTCATCACGAGGCACGTGAGGGCTTCAAGCATATGCACCGAGCTTCGCATGGAGTTAAGTGTGCAATGCTGGTGCCGGTGGGAGTGGGCGCAGAAAGGAGCCGGTTAGGAAAGGTCCATCAGGGTTCACATTCCCAGGCTCAAATTTGGTCTTTTGGTGGAATCTGCAGCTGTGCACCTAAGTAAGAGGCTCTTGGCATCTGGCAGGAGCACACAGGTAAACATCAGCTGGAGTCTCTGGAAGTATGTTCGTGTGGTTGGTTTTGCATTAGTTGGTTGATCATTAATCTGGAGGGAATTGAGACCTTTATTGCCGAGAAGCAGGCAATGGGTAGTTTCCAGTGGAGGGAAGGGATGTGGCAAAAAGAATTCTGGATGACTGTGAGTTCAAGTTGGACACGGCCACGGCTGGCCACGCCCTGCATAAGTGCTTCCCTGAGAACCGGCTTCCTCCAGTCAGAGCCCAGGTCTGCCTTCAAGGAGGCCAGAACTCTTGTTTCTTAATCTCCATCTTCACAGTTTACATACTGGCCAACAGCGGGTTTGATTTTGAGGTTTTATTCTGGGTGGCGTAAAATGCACCAACCTCTAAGCCACACAGAATCTGGAATCTCGGCTCTGCCCCTCATCTGCTGTGACCTTGGGCTTCCAGATTGTTTCATGGGTCCCTGGGGAGAAGGTGTGTGGGGGCGGATGTGAGGATTCAATGCATCAAGGGGTGTAAAGCCCCTAAGCCAGGAGCCCGCCAGCACACAGTGGATCTTACCACAGCAGCCACTGCAACATTACTCTAGATCCTGTGGTGCTCTCAAAGATTTTTGGGATTTGTATTATTTCCTGTACCATGGCATACTAAATTAGTTTGTCCTGAAAAAGTTTTAATTGTCATTTTGCAAAGATCAGGAAGTAGAAAGCAGAGACTGGGCCAGTCAGCTGCTCTCCTAGTCCTCACCCCCTCCTCCCTGTCCCCCGAATCTTAGACTAGGACCCTGGGAAGACCACTCCCTGGCACCTGTTTGCCTTTCAAAGCCCTGAATTGCTGGGTCACTTTCCGCTGTTGAATTTTCAACAATCCATCCTGCCTTCTAACTGATCAAATAAGCCAGAATCTGCCTAGCAGGAACCTAGAATCTTCCTTCTGTTTAGAATTCCCATTTCCCTCCTCCTAGAGCCAGACTTCAGTGGCCTCCCTGACCTGCCCTCCAATGGGGACGGATGGGCCTCTGCCATAGTTTTGCTTCAAGTGAGGAGAGCCTCACAGCAATTTCATTTATGTAAGCATGAGGGCGGACATCAGGGCAAATGTTTCATAACCTCCTGGCCCAAAACCCAAAGCTTCACTTCTCTAACAGGCTTAACTATTAAGCCTGGGGGGTGGGGATGGGGGATGGGGCTCTCCCAGCTCACAATTCCTTATGCGAGCTTCTAGAAGCAGAGCAATATGCAGAGTGATATCCCAGTGACATTAGGAGCTGACACTTTGAATCTGGACTGCTGGCAAAACTCATTGAGCTTTTCCATCAACATGCTTTATTTTCTACACATTTTAACAGACACATCTCCCTTCGTTTTGTGTAAGTTGGGATTCATCATCCACGCAGTCGAAAGTTTTAACAGAGTGCCATCACCATGCTGAGCACTGAGTGAAAAAGCATCCTGGCTCCTTGAGCTAAAAAGTCCTGGGGAGGAGAGACACCATCTACAAGCCCACAGACAAAGCGAGAAGCAGAAACAAACAGGCGACAGTGAGGAACAGACCAGGAAGTCAGATGGCACCTGAGGGGGGCGCCTGAAGGCAGAGCTTGGGGATAGGAGGAACCAAAAGGGCCCCCCCGGCTGCAGAGTGAGGGGGCAGGACAGCAGAGGGGGCTCTGGATCCCACCCACCGTGTGCAGGCGGCTGTGCTGGTGTTAGGGGTGCAGAGAGTACAGGACACACGTGCGAGCCTCCATGCTGTGTGGAGATCATCGGCTCTCCATTTCTTAACTTGCTTTTCTCACATTACTCCACAACCAGATGGCTCCATTATTTTAAGCAACACAGCATTCCTCCACAGTTTACATAACCATTTCCTACGCGTGCACTTTCAGGACAGATTCCACTATTCCCAACGATGCTGCTGCAGCAAACATCCTTGGACATGTACCTTTGTGAACTTGGGACAGATTACTGTACAGACGCCAAAACTGCTGAGTTAGAGGATTACACGATCCTTGGCCGCATCCAGAAACTTGGGTGGTGTGGTGAGTGCCCAGAAGTTGGGGCAGGGACAGCAGAGGTGGGACCCCAGGGAAGACGCTTAACCAAGGTGAAGACAGAGCACTATTTCAAAGCCACCTCCACCCCATGGCAGTGGACAGTCATAATCTGCCCAAAGTCTCCAGTAAGAGGTTAAATGGTGTTCAGTAGCTCCAGTTTAAGGAGGCAGGATGCTTTGATGGATCAAAGAACTGGGGATCTGTTACCTGGGAAATCTGCATCCCTGGAATATGTTACTTTCCCCAAGGGTGAGGGAGCAGATGGGGTGGTTCTCTGTCTTGGGGAGACTCGTGCTGGCATTTGCTTTTCAGTGGCAGTTAGGTAACTCATGTCCGATAGAAAGCAGATGCTATCTTTTCTATTACAAGATCCTGAGAAAATAAGTTCAAGACAAACACTGAATGCCACACACATTCACGTTTCTCCACATAATCCTCTAGAAACCTCAGGGTCAATTTAGAATTAAGGTCAAGGGCAGCGACCTCCCTTAGACTTGCTGGAGACATTCTGGCTCCTGACCCCAGCCCTCTCCTCCCCTCCTCAGCTCCCAGGGTCTTTCTTTTTTTTTTTTTTTCTTTTAAAAAATTTTTTTTTAAATGTTTATTTATTTTTGAGAGAGACAGAGAGAGAGCGAGGAAGGGAGAGAGAAAGAGGGAGACACAGAATCTGAATCAGGCTCCAGGCTCTGAGCTGTCAACACAGAGCCTGATGTGGGGCTCAAACTCAGAAATCGTGAGATCATGACCTGAACCGAAGTCAGATGCTTAACCGACTGAGCCACCCAGGCGCCCCTCCCAGGGTCTTTCCTTATGCGTTCCTGGATTTTTTTTCACCACTTCCACGATGGGAGGCTTGGTTCTACTATGGACTGTCTGCCATGCAGGCATGGTTTCAACTTGTTGATATTCTTTGGGCTTATGATTTGGCAAACCCCCATCTTGCTGCAATCACTTCCCTTGTTGGACAATTTTAGCACTCCCTGCATGTCTCCACATTCTTATTCACATTAACTCCCAAATGCTCTGAAAATACCCCTCCTAAGTGGAAATACTGCATTTCCATTCCTTGCTCCTGGAACACGAAATTATACACACAGTTTCATAAATGGCAACCATTCATGCCTCCAATAAATATTTACTGAGCAGCAATTATATTCTGATCTCGGTGCTAGGTGCTGGGTATACACATGTGAACACAAACACGGCACCTCCCTCCTAATTTCAAATATTCCAAGTCAAGATATTACAAAGATGTGAATATCTACATCCTTGTTTGACCACAGGGCCTGGTCACGAGGCAGCACAGCATGTGGCTAAGGGCATGCATGTCAGAGTTGGACCTTGGTTTCATACTTACTACTTAATGTGAACATGACCTCAGGACAGAACTCAGAACAGAACCTGAGTCTCAGTTTCCTCATCTGCAAGATGAGGTACTACGATACCTGGTTCGTACAGTTGCTGGAGGGATGAAAGGTGAAAACGTAGTTACATGTCCTCAGCACAGGGCCCGAAAGATCCTAAGTGATCAGTAACCATGATTATTCAATCAGGGGAAGCGTACACATGTCCACAACACACATACCTGTCCTTTCAACTTGACCTCAATACCATAAACTTTCTTGGAGCCCAGTCACCTGTAACTCAGTGTGTTCCCACAGATTCTGGGGAGGCAGGAGGTAATGAGAAGCATTTGTATTCACTCATAACAGAACTGTTGTTAAAAGCAGAGGAATCTAGGTAGGTCTGGTAAAATCCTCTAATTCTCTGGGTTGCCTGAACCTATTATTGCTACAAAAGATCGTAAAACTCCTACACAAGCAATAAAACCAGTATGATCACTGTGGAGATATTTCACTTGATTCATTCAGCATAAAAGCCACCTCAAACCACTGCCTAGCCCAACACAGGTTTTAGCTCATTATGTAAGAATCTCCCAAGGAAAATCAAATTCCTATTCTGTATATATTCTACCTGTTAGCAGTGATTATCTGCAGGTATGAGATAATCAGAGGCCTGTCACTTTCTTTTTTCTTTTTATGTTTGCTTACGGGTTACTTACTTTTAAAGAAACAAAATATTTAAAGAAAGCCAAAGTTCCCTACGGTCACTGCCTGCCAGCAAATTCCCTATGCAGCACCCCTCCCCCCCCCACCGCCCTCACCCCTGGCACTCACCCCTGGCACTCACCGCCCTCACACCAATGAGCTTTTTCCTTCCTGTACATTTTTATACATTTTATATGGAGATAGGTCTATTCACATTCAATGTAAAGTTTGGGGTAGTTTTAATTAGTTTCATTCCCCCCCCCCTTGAAACATTCATTGTTTTTCAGGCCCATTATTCATACAGCTCTAGCTAATTCCTGTAACTAGCACATGCATTGAATTATTCCTCCCTGTAACTATAACATATGTTGTTCATCTGCCTCCCTATGGATGGCAAGCTGGCTTCCTGAGTTTTTTGCCCATATAAACTATGTGACAATGAACATCTGTGCATGTCTATATATATTTCCAGTGAGTTTCTACCTCACAGACCTCTGTAATGTTTGACTTTTTGTACTGAGGATGTATTAATATTGTAATCAGAAAATTCTATATAATAGGGAGATCCTTTCTTAATTTCCTTGTCAGTTCTCCCTTTAGTTCCTGAGTGTTGTGGTCAAGAAGCTAAGAATAGAAGACACAAACTTAATTCACCCCAAGCCCCCATTTCAGCTTTCCCACAACGTAACTCAACCCTTCAGAAAACAAGTTACAGCACCCACATAATGGAGTTATATCGCATTATCTTGTAAGCTCAACAGCATCACTGTTCTCACAGCTTTTACTTATGGCTAAATAAATATGGAGGCACAGGGAGCCATGAGCCGGGCATTTGCTAAGGGCTGTATCAGGATGACCCCACTTCATCCTCACAGCAACCCTATCTATGATGTAGATGGGATTTTTACCCCATTGTACAGGTGTGGTAGCTGAGGTACAGAGCTCAGCTCTGTACCACCCTCCATATCGCCCTGTTCCCTGCCGTATTTTTCTCCACAGCACTGATTGCCTTGGCCACATTATGCATTTCCCTTGTCTGTCTCCACCATCCAGGCCACAAACTTCCCACAGGCAGGGATTCCTGTCTGTTTTGTTTATTGGAACTGGGAGTACTCACAAAATGTCTGTTGAATGAATGAACCTGCCCAAGTCAGCACTAACGGGTGGCAGGCAGTCTGAGTCCAGAGCATAACATGGTATCTAACAATATTCTCTTCTTCATTATTATTATCAACCAACGTGGGGAGTCAGGAAGACGGCGGAGTAGGAGGATCCTGAGCTCACCCTGTCCCACAGACATACCAAGAGAACAGCTACATCTATTCAACTAACTCTGAAAACGACCTGAAGACTGGTAGAACAGACCTTCCACAGTTTGTCATAAAGAGGAGGCCATACTGAAAAGGGCAGGAAGGGCAGAGACACGGGCACCATACCCCTAGCGAGACTCCCACAAACAGAGGGACACCACAAGCACGGAGAAGCAAAAACGAGAGATCAGATCCTACACCAGGCACGCCCGGCACCGGGGTCTAACATTGGGAAGACAAGTCCCCATAGTATCTGGCTATGAAAATCAGTGCAGCTTGACTTCAGGAGCTTTTAAAATCCACAGAGCTTAACTCGGCATTTTATTATCAACCAACACGAATTGGTGATGTTGAAGATAGAAGTATTAGTCACACTCCATCCAGAGAAGTAACTTTGCTGAAGCCACAGTCCCTTGGGTTTTCCTTTAAGTTGTCTTCCGAGATCTTAATTACTCTCCAAGTCAGGAAAGAAAAGAAGAATGAAAAATGAAAATCAGTTTATTGACAGAGATGTGTCCCCAAAACTGCCAAGGATAAGAAATGTTGGTCTTCAAGAAACCTGGCCATCAATCAGTTTCCCCTACAGGTCCCTGCTTGTGAGTTGGGGAAGGAGAATGTGTCCTGAAATCGTCCTAACCCAACCAGTAAATCTACCCCACCCTGCAATCTCACCCAAGACAAGTAGAGGCAAGAGGACCCCAGGAAGGTGGACCAAACCACCCCCCTCAACTTCTTTCAGATTGAGAAAAAGAGGTGACAAGGAGAAGACCTGTTGCCTGACCCCTCTTACCCATCCAGATGAGACCCAACAAGCCTGAAATACGACATTTCCCCCAAAAGCCCAAACACCTCCCCTCCCTGCAGATGCCCTTGGCAAGAAAACCGCCTGTTGGAAGAACTCCTTTTTGGGAAACTCAACTCCAGAATAGTTGAATGAACTTAAAGGATCCAGCAACACCTCGGAGAAATGTCCAGGAATATGATCTACTTTGTACTTAGAGCCCCTGGCTCCTAGAGACAGATTTTTCAGATAAGGCTTTGGCATGCTTGCCAGCAGGTTGGCAACAACTTAACACTGAAAACAGCCCAAGGAACTTTAAGAATAGCCAGTTCCAGCATGGTGGGATGCTTTGCAACCTTTGGGAAGAATAAACAAGATATAAATGTACTAATTGAGAAAGATAAGTCAGGTACACTGTTCAATGAGACAGTGCTTCAGTACAGTAAGTGCTAGCATCTCATTTATGTAAAAAAAAATCTGGTGCATGCTGGCTCATGTGCGTGCGTGCGCGCGCGCGCGCGCGCGCACACACACACACACACACACACACACACAGAGAAAATACAAGATCACAGACCTAGGTGTTAACAGTGCTCTTGGAGAGAGTGGAATGGGGTCTGGGAGAAGTTTTACGGTACTCAGCATTTTTGCAGTGAGCAAATGTTACTTTTATGATCTCAAAAAATGTGATAAAGAAAAGCAGCTGTGGGGAGATTTCACTCTTCTCCCCCCAACTTACATCCCCAGACTGAATCTGGAGAGCAGGAATCGTGCTATCTACCAGTCCCACATGCATGTACATTTGAAGGCCATTCCCTCACCTCCACGTGACCACGGAGGAGGAAGATCTTAATTAGATCTCCTGCCCACAAAGGCTTGGGAGGCTGACAATTTTCCCTGAAGGATATTTCTGCATGATCTTTTTGATGTTCAAGTCTTCCAAGCATTAGCTCCTCATTAGGCAGCGTACCGAGAAAGAACAAGCACTGCTGCATTTGGGGCCTGTGTGATGCAAAAGGAGTTTTATCTCTTGTTTCTATTGCCTCGCCAAAGTGACCATTTGTAACACTCCTTCCAACATACAGCTGAGCCTTTAGCCACCACCTGTGCACAGATCTGCAGCCCCGCTCCGGGCCAGACAAGCAGGTCCGCAGCTGAAAGTGAGTTGGCCAGGGACTGGCTCTACAGCACCCTACATCAGCAGTGACCCCTGAGTTCCAACCCTGAGTTGCATTCTGTAGTAGCACAGAATGTTCTGGGTAGAGGCTTTCTCTTGGGATTCTAGATGTGAACCCCAACTTTGACACTGGACAGCCCATGAAACCTCTCTGCAACTCAACCTTGTTTGTTCACCTGTAAAACGTCTGCGATCACGGTACCCACCTAACTCGGCTGTTGTAAGGCTTGAGCGGTATAACGAAACGGCGGCAGGTGCAAAAGCTGTACACAGAGCACGGGAGCTGTTACTGCTGTTAAGTGCTTACCAAGCGCATGAGGCCCCGGGGTTGCCCTCTGACCCACTTCCTACTTTTCGGAAGAAACTCAGGTTCACAGAAGGGCAGTTTGCTGCACCTACAACACAAACTCTTTTCATAATCATTTCCTTCTCTGTGAATTCCAGCACTTTACCCAAACTCAAACATCAAAAGAGAAAATATTCCAGAGTCCTGCTCGAGCAAGGAATTGGCCTCTGGGAATCAGTGTTACCCAGGAAAGCCTCTCCTTGGTTTGCTGGAAGAAAGCCAGCTCCTTGGAAGGCGCGGACACCCTTTGGGGACTGCACCCGGGAGGCGCGAGTCCCGCACTCTTTCCCAGTTCCCAGCAGTGGACAGGGGCTCTCCCCGCCCTGCGGCCTTGCCTTTTCCCTAGCGAATGGGTGAACTTTGGCTGAAAAGGGCCTTTTCCTTTTGTTTTTCAGTTCGGACTTCCTTGGACGCGGGCAAGAATTAAGGATTCAGAAATAACCACGGAAAAGACAGAAAAGCTCCTGCTAAGAGGGACTTTGGTGGACACGTCTTCCGGGTGGGTGGCGAAGGCCCTGTGCAGACACCGCGGCGACTAAGAGGCCGGGAGGGATGGTGGGGGGGGGGGTGGGGGGGGGCGAGAAAATGGAACCAAGAGAACTGGCGCAGGAAAGCGGCCGGCGGCCGGACGAAAACAAGTTAAGTGGCCGAAGTCACATCTGGATAATGAAACGGGGGGCGGGGGCTGCCAGAGGCGGTGAAGGGGCCAAAACGCTAGCGGGGAGGGAAGGTGTGCGTAAAGATCAAGCGCAGCAAACCCCTCGAGCCCCAGCTGGGTAAACGGGAGCCCGAAGAGGCCCAGAGCCTTCCCAGCCGGCGAGCGCCGTCTCCGCGAGAGAACAAAGCCCCGGGGCCAACGGCCTCACCTGGTTGTAGAGGACTTCAGGCTGCTGGTTGGGGGCCGGTACCGCCTGGGTGGCGGCGGCCGACAGGAGGCGGCGGCCCAGGCGGGGCCCGAGACTGGCAGCGGCGCGGAACATGCTGCGGCGGGAGCGGGCGCGCGAGACGTTGCGCGGGCAACTTGGACGAGGCTGCCGGCTGGGGCGGTGGGGGGAAAAGGGGGTCGCGGCGACCGCGACCTCTCCCCGCCCCCGGCGCGGCCGCCAATGGGCAGGCGCGAGGAGGGGCCGAGGGGGGGCGTGTCTGCCACCGCCCCCGGGTTCCTGGCGGAGCTGCCCCGCGGCCTACCCCCTCCCCCTCCCACCCTAGGCCCTGGGCTGATCCCCGCTCCGCACCCCTTGGTGCACCGCTACTGGCCCCCGCGTGCGCGCCGGATGTGTGGACTCACCCGACCTTGCGAATTCAGCGCGCATGGACCCCCTAATGTGTGCCCTAACCCTGACGTGGACGGGCCTGATCCGGAGCGACCCTGGCCCTGACTTCTGGGGGCTACTCTAAAGGGGAGAGACACCGACCTTAAACCAAACACGAAGTAATTTCAGAAAGGGGTGAGGAATGTGAAGGAAACAGGGTGAATACAGGGTTGGAGCAGAGAGCACGGCTTTTAAGTGACCCGTGAGACCCGAATTGTTTTCAGAAGGTCTTACAGGCAGTGGTGAGGAGTTCACAGAAGGATGACTTCTGTGAACTCGTTTCTCATTCTGTGGAGAATGGACAAGAGACCGGGGGGGGGGGGGGGGGGGGCAAGGGTTTTGCAAACTGTTTCATTCTGGGGACATTCTGGAGCAGGACAGTGGGGAGAACAGGGAGGAATCAGAGGAGGTTTGCTAGGAAGGGGGATGGACGCAGGGTCAGATGTGTGCATTTCAACCAGATAATACCAACAAAAGCAGGAGGAGGAGGTGAAGAAACCTGCAGGTGTCTGCCTTGCTGTTGAGGCTCTTGCCCCTGGAGCGGAAGCTGGAGAGGTTGACCAATGCCCAGGGATTAAATACCAGGCAAAGTTGTTGATCTAAGGTCTGAAGGAGACTCACAGTGTGTGCGTGCGTGTGTGTGTGTGTGTGTGTGTATGTTTTGCTTTGCTTTGCTTTGAAGAGCTAACATGATATCAAAAGGATAAATAATTAACAGAGCTACTATAACAGATATGCCACGGAGTTCCAGTAACCAAACACAATACAGTCCCAATTCACTTCGAGTCTCACACAGATGTTCCCCTCCAGACAGAAGCCCAGGGACCCAGGCTCTTTTCTTTGTATGACTCTGATGTTCAGACGTGATTCCCAAAGTCACCAGGGAGCTCAACGTCATTTTAGACACCCAGAGGAGAAAAATGCGTTAAAGATGGCACATGGGGAGTTTTTATGGCTGAGCCTGTTTACTGGCTAGAATTTAGTCGCTTGGCCCTTCCTCCAGATAAAGGAGTCTGGAAAATGAGCTGTGTGCCCAGGAAGAGGGGGCAATAGGTTTGGAGATCAGCTGCAGAGATAAACTGAAAAGTGAACCGCACTCTTTTCTGAAAGCAGCCCTCAGGCCGCCACCTTCCTTTCTTCAAGACATCCTGTTTTTTTCACCTAATAATACGTGTGGGAGATGGTTCTTCACCCTCACACAAGGAAGGTGTCTCCATTCTCTTTAACAGTTACACAGAATTCCACTGGATTCATGTACCATTTTTATTTAATGAATTCCCCAAGGATGGATTTTTAGGTTGTTTCCAATCTTGGGCCATTATAAACAATGCCAAAATGTGTATCTTTGACTTACTTGGGAAATTCGTAGAAATGGAGCTGATAAAGGATATTTACAATTTAAATCTACACATCGGCTCTTGAACAACACGGGTTTGAACCGTGCAAGTCCACTTAGATGCAGATTTTTTACAGTAGTGTAAATATATTTTCTTTTCCTTATGATTTTCTTAACATTTTCTGTATCCTACTTTATTGTATGCATGCAGTAGGTAATACATGTAACATACAAAATATGTGTCAATTGACTATGTCATCAGTAAGTCTTCTGGTCAACAGTGGGCTATTAATAGTTAAGTGCTGGGGGAGTCAAAAGTTACATGTGGATTTTTGACTGTGTAGGGGGATCTGCGCTCCTAACTCCTGTGTTGTTCCAGGGTTTACTTTAGATATTGCTGTATTACCCTCTGTAGAGGCTTGATTAACTTACAACTGCCCCACGCCGTCACATATGAGTTTCCTCACACCCTCAGCAATACAATTTATCAGACTTTTTAAAGCTTTATTAATCATATAGGTGAAAAGTAGCAATTCACTCTCGCATTAATTTGCATTTCCCTTCCTAGGAGTGAGCTTGAACATCTTTGCCTGTATGAAGTCCTGCATTCTTCCTCTGCTACAAATGAACCATTCAGGTACCTTGCTCAGTTTTTTATTGGATTGTTGTTGGTTTCTTTAAAACTGATTTCTAGCTGCTTTCTATATATCAATGCAATGAACATTTGCTCATTTCATATATGGTCCAAATATTTTCTGCCATCATCATTGATCTTTTTACTTAGCTTATGCCTTCTTTGGTTTTGTTTTTGTCTTAAAGATTTTGTTGTTGTTGTTGTAGGAGGGGCTGTCCACTGTTTTGGTTTTGTTTTTTTTTTTTTTAAGTTTATTTACTTATTTAAGTAATCTCCACACCCAACGTGGGGCTCCAACCCACAACTCTGAGATCAAGAGTTGCACGTTCTTCCGACTGAGCCAGCCAGGTGCCCCTCTCCAGTGTTTTCTTTTATGTCTCTGGCTTTTATGTCATGCCTAGAAAGCCTCTTCCACTCAGATTATCTTTTGTTTTATTATTTTTTTATTTTTTTAATGTTTATTTATTTGGAGACAGAGAGAGAGCAAGTAGGGGAGGGGCAGAGTGGGAGAGAGAGAGAATGTCAAGCAGGCTTCTCACTGTCAGCGCAGAGTCCAACACGGGGTACTCGATCCCAAGGATTAGGAGACCATGACCTGTTGCTCAACCCACTGAGCCACCCACACGCCCCTCAGATTATTTTTTATTTTTTATTTTTTTTAACGTTTATTTATTTTTGAGACAGAGAGAGACAGAGCATGAACGGGGGAGGGTCAGAGAGAGGGAGACACAGAATCCGAAGCAGGCTCCAGGCTCTGAGCTGTCAGCACAGAGCCCGACGCGGGGCTCGAACTCACGGACGGCGAGATCATGACCTGAGCCGAAGTCGGCCGCTTAACCGACTGAGCCACCCAGGCGCCCCTTTTTTTTTTTCGGATTATTTTTTAAATGTCTCCTATATTTTTTTCTGTTATTTATTTTTCAGCTTTATGGGCATATAACTGAGATATAACATTGTGTAAATCAGATACAATCCTGTATTGCAAAATGATTGCCACAATAGCATTAGCTAATACCTCTATCATGTTATACGATTACCATTTCTTTTTTTCTGTGGTAAGAACATATGAGGTATACTCTCCGAGCAACTTTCAAGAATATAAGTATATAATACGATATTGGTAATTGTAATCCCCATGCTGTACCAGATCGCCAGAATTTATTGATCTTATAACTAAAGTTTGTACCCTTTCACCAACATTTCCCCACTTCCTTCAGCATCTAGCAGCAGGTAACCACCATTCGACTTTCTTTCTGTGAGTTCAGCTCTTTTAGATTCCAAATATAATACAAATCATACAGTATTTTTTAAGAGATTTTATCTTTTTTCAAGCGATCTCTACACCCAACATGGGGCTCGAACCTACAACCCCAAGATCAAGAGTCGCACGCTCTACCAACTGAGCCAACCAGGTGTCCCAACTATATTTATCTTTCTGTCTGACTTACTTCACTTAGCGTAATGCCCTCAAGGTTCATCCATAATGTTGCAAATGGCAGGGTTTCTTTCTCATGCCTGAATTATATTCCACTGTACTTATGTACCGCATTTTCTTTATCCCAACTGGACGCTTAGGTTGTTTCTGTATCTTGGCTGTTGTGAATGATGCTGCAGTGAATATGAAAGTGCAGATATCTCTTCAAAATCCTGTTTTCATTTCCTCTGGAGATATACTCAGAAGTGGGATTGCTGGACCATATGGCGGTTCTATTTTTAATTTTTTTTATGTCTATTTATTTGGGGGGGGGTGAAAGCACACAAGCAGGGGAGGGGCAGAGAGACAGAGAGACAGAGAGACAAAGAGACAGAGGATCCAAAGTGGGCTCTGAGCTGACAGCAGCGAACCCGATGAGGGGCCCGAAATTGCAAACCGTGGCATCATGCCCTGAGCCGAACGAAGTCAGGCACTTAACCAACTGAGCCACCCAGGTGCCCCTCTATTTTTATTTTTTGAGGAAATTTAATACTGTTTTCCATAGCGACTGCATCAATTTACCTTCCCACCAACAGTGCACAAGGATTCCCTTTTCTCCACAGGCTCACCAACAATTTATCTCTCGTGTGTTTGATGAATAGCCATTCTAACAGGTGTGAGATGATATCTCATTGTGGTTTCGAATACTATGTCCCTGATGATGAATGATGTTGAACATCTTTCCATGTGCCTGTTGGCCATTTGTGTGTCTTCTTTGGAAAAATGTTTACTCAGTTCCTCTATTTTTTTTTTTTTTTTTTTGAGAGAGAGAGAGAGAGCAGGGGAGGGGCAGAGAGAGAGAGGGAGAGAAAGAGTCCCAAGTAGGTTCTGCACTGTCAGCACTGTGAGATCACAACCTGAGCCAAAATCAAGAGTTGAACACTTAACTGACTGAACCATCCAGGCACCCCCCCAGTGCCCATTTTTTTAATCAGACAGGTTTTGTTTGGGTTTTTGGGTTTTGTTTGGTTGGACATTAACCCCTTATCAGATGTATAATTTGCAAATGTTTTCTCTCCTTCCATAGGCTGCTTTTTCTTTTTTTTTCCTCTTTTTTTTCTTTTTGAGAGAGAGAGAGAGCACGAGTGAGCGAGGGGCAGAGGGAGAGAGAGAAAGAGAGAGAGTGTGTGTGGAGTGTGGAACCCAGAGTGGGGCTCAAGCTCACTCAGAGTGGGACTTGAGCTCACGCACTGTGGGGCTTGAACTCACAAACCGTGAGATCACGACCTGAGCCAAAGTTGGACGCTTAACCGACTGAGCCTCCCAGGCACCCCATAGGCTGCTTTTTCATTTTGTTGATTCTTCCACAGTACAGAAGCTTTTCAGTTTGATGTAGTCCCATTCACTAATTTTTGCTTTTGATGCTTGTGCTTTTGGAGTTATAGGCAAAAAAAAAAAAAAAAAAAAAAAAGTTGCCAAGATCAATGTCAGATAGCTTTTTCCCTCTATTTTTTTCTAGGAGTTTTATGGCTTCAGGTCTTATGTTCAACTCTTTATTCCATTTCAAGTTAATTTTTATAAGTGACTTAAGATAGGGGTCCAACTTCATTCTTCTGCCTCTGGTTATCCAGTTTTCCCAACACAGTTTATTGAATGTTTACTTATTTGTTTTCAAGTACTTTTACTGCTTGTATTTTACACTCTCAAATGGGATTCTTTTATTAATTTTGGTAGAAGGAAAGATTTAGGGATCCAATTCTTTTTTCTTTTTTTAGATGTTTCTCAGGGTTCCTAACATCACTTATTCAATACTTCATCTTCCCCACCCCCCATCATTATGAAAAGCTATCTTTTTGTATCCTATCCTAAGTGCCCTTAAGCAGTTGTGTATTTCTGAACTATCTTCTGTTGCCTGAATCTGTCTCTTTGTATTCCAGTATGATGCTGTTTTGGTCACTGTATCTTTCTTGTAGTTCTTGCATTATCATTTGTAGTATCATTTTTTTTTTTTTTCATTTCTCTCAACCAGGATATTTAAGCTTGGAAGTGATGAGTTTGCCTATGTGCTTTGAGGGAACCTCTGGAGATGACAAAGAAAACTGGTTGTAGACAGGAGACAGGCCGGTGGCGAGAGCTGACACGAGAGGTGATGAGGGCCTCGTTAGAAGCAGTGGGGATGGCTGGGAGGGAGCACCTAGAGACAGAATTGATGAGAGTGAAGGAGGAGTGGAAAATGGTGCTGACATTTGTCCCCCATGCTGGCCACGAAGAAGGGGAAGCCGTAAAGTTGGTTGCGGGGTGGGGAAGGAGAAATGCGTTAGCTTACAGACATTCACATACGTTGAGAGAGTGGGCAACGACATGCTTGGGTCCCGCCAGTGTGCATGGGCGTGTGTCTCAGTACAGCGCACACGTTGGGTCACAGATTTATTTTGTTTAGTTTGTTCATCTGTGGTGCTGACCATCTCCCGCCACAGCTTTCCCGCCCCTGGTCTCTTAGTTGGGGGAGTGGGGGGCATCTTCCCCGTGCCCATCCTACCCTCTCTGCTTACGGAAATCTTATCACAATTCAGGCCAAATCCCATCCTCTGGGCAAGTCTTCCATCACCACATTAGCCTTCGTCAGTGGCTTTCACACGGTCTTCAATTCAAAGTCATCCAAACACTGCAGACCAAAATCAACCGGATGAGCTGAAATCCCGATATACTTGTGGCTCCGTGTGGCTCAGTCTGTCCAAAGCATTAACTCAAATTTAACTCTCCCTGACAGTGTGTGTTGCTCTTTTCTATCTTTCTTTCAATTTCTTTTCTTGCTCTTAAGGAAGTCTTTGTTCTGATTTTAAAAAGGGGTAAGGGGGGGTGGTGCTTGGGGTTGAGCATCTGACTCTCGGTCTCAGTTTAGGTCTTGATATCAGGGTCATGAGTTCAAGACCGACATTGGACTCCCGCGCTGGGCATGAAGCCTACTTAAAAAAAAAAACAAAACTCTTTTTCTCTAGTTCCAGCTTTCTGTCTTGTTCTCCATTGCCCTTTGTCCATGGACTCATTGCCAGGAACTGAGCTGACCAAAGCAAAGAATACTTAAAAAGGTAAAGAGTTGCCTGACTTGCTCAGCCAGTGGAGTGTGCGACTCTTGATCTCGGGATTGTAAATTTAATCCCCACAGTGGTTGTAGAGATTACTTAAAAATAAAAGCTTGGGACACATGGGTGGCTTAGTCAGTTAAGCATCCGACTTTGGCTCAGGCCATGATCTCGCGGTTCATGAGTTCAAGCCCTGTGTCGGGCTCTGTGCTGACAGCTCGGAGCCTGGAATCTGCTTCGGATTCTGTGTCTCCCTCTCTCTCTGCTCCTCCCCTGCTCATGCTCTGTCTCTCTCTCTTTTTATATATATTTAATATATATAAAATATATATTAAAAAAATAAAATCTTTAGGGGAGCCTGGGTGGCTCAGTCACTTGAGCAGCCCACTCTTGATTCTGGCTCAGGTATGATCCCAGGGTCGTGGGATCCAGCCCCACATTGGACTGCATGCTCAGTGTGGAATCTGCTTAAGATTCTCTCTCTCTTTTCCTCTCTCTCTCCCTCTGCCCCTCTTCCCTGCTCACTCTCTTCTCTCTCAAATAAAAACTAACAAACTAATTAATAAATAATAAAATCTTTAAAAAGAAAGGGCAGAAGATGAAGCAGGGGGAGGAAGTAAGCAAGCGAAATGAAATTTCTTTCTAGCGTGATGTAGCAGGGAGAGATGTGAACGGTCTGACGTGAATCAGCGCCGTCCTTCACTGTGTCCCTGGGAGAAGCCCCAAGTTGAGTAAGAGTCGTTTCACTTGTTGGGAGCACGTATACAAACTCTTAGCTTTGCAAGAAACTAAAACATCTCATGGTTAGGGCCCATGTTATTTTCATGTTGAAAATAATCCAGTTCCATCTACTGTCTAAAACAGGAGGTAACAAAGGTGTCCTTTGGAGTCACTGAGTGGTGAGATTTGATTAATTAGCATCTATCCTGGGACACTGACTCTATCTAATGGAAGTTGTTTGTTTGTTTGTTTGTTTTCCTTTCCAAACAATGGATATGAGGTGGGCAACTCAAAGCAACACTTAAGCAGGGAGAGATATTCTGCCTCAGAAGCAGGAGAAAAATGTGGTGAGGCCCTCCTTATTTGCATATACACAGACACTCGTGACTCCACACTCATTCACCACACTGCACATGCAGCCAGGCCCACCGGTATACCGTTCCAGTCCGTGAAGGCAGCAAGGAGGTATTCCCTAGATTACCCAGCTTTTTTTTTTTTAAGTTGATTTATTTATTTTGAGAGAGAGAGCACAAGCAGGGGAGGAATAGAGAGAGGAGAGAAAGAGAATCCCAAGCAAGCTGTGCACTGTCGTCCCAGAGCCTGATGTGGGGCCTGAACTCTGGAACCATGAGGTCATTGTTACAGGAGGGTGGGAGAGACACTGGCCGTTATCTCACGGAGTAGAAGAATGAATCTCGAGCACAACAGAGAGTGAGCACAGCGATGGAGTTTGAGCGAAAGTATGAAGCTCTCAAGAGTGCAGAAGGTCCTGATTGGGTAGCCACTGAGGATTTCTGTCCCTGACTTTTTACTGGGACCTTATCAGAAAGTCTGTGAGACTCCACTCATGGCATCTAGCCCAGGCGGGTCTGGAATACATTTATCCTCCCTCCCCCGCCAACTTTGCATCTGCAGCCTGCCTCCCAGGCAGTCCCTTATCTTCCCCAGCCTAATGTTAACCCTTTCCCTACTCAACATGACCTGAGCCAAAATCAAGAGTCTTTATCTTTATCTTTTTTTTTTTTTTTTTTAATTTTTTTTTTCAACGTTTTTTATTTTTATTTTTGGGACAGAGAGAGACAGAGCATGAACGGGGGAGGGGCAGAGAGAGAGGGAGACACAGAATCGGAAACAGGCTCCAGGCTCCGAGCCATCAGCCCAGAGCCTGACGCGGGGCTCGAACTCACGGACCGCGAGATCGTGACCTGGCTGAAGTCGGACGCTTAACCGACTGCGCCACCCAGGCGCCCCTATCTTTATCTTTTTTTAAAATGTTTATTTTTGAGAGAGCACAAGCAGGGGAGGGACAGAGAGATGGGGGAGGGGGGGGAGATACAGAATCCAAAGCAGGCTCCAGGCTCTGAGCTGTCAGCACAGAGCCCAGCCAGTTGTGGGGCTCAAACCCACGAACTGTGAGATCATGACCTGAGTCGAAGTCAGACACTCAACTGACAGAGCCACCCAGGTGACCCTGGGTGGCCAGGTGATCTTTGACAGCTCTTTATGCTGTGTTATCTATATAGTGCTGCTACGATACAGAATTCCCAGAAGCCATTTCTCTACTCAGCCATCTTGGTCAAAAGAAACTCTGCTTCCAGAGTACTTGTCCAACAGATCACAGGTTTGGCCCCCAGGTTGCTGGAGTCTGGGACTCCTCCATCTGTGTGCTCTGATACTCATACCATAGCGAGACTGACAGAGGATACAAGTCTGTAGCCATGTGGCAGCACAGAGGGCGGTGTAAAGACCAACTAAGATGTCTCAGAGGTGTTCAACCATTGCTTCAGCCCTGGGCTTCCACAGGGTTTCACTGTGGCTGCAGAGGGGCAAGTGGCAACATGGCCCTGGCATGCCCAGTCATCCCTGGGGAGCTCTGGAGCCCCGGGTGCTGACGGACATGGGCCATCTCTGAGCCACCGGTGGGGACTCTCAGATGGGGTATGTGATGGAGATCACAGAGCCTGTTCTTTGAGATCATTTCCAGCTGCTGTCTTGAGCGGGGGGCCCAGCCAGGCCAGTTGCCTGGGACTCAGTCTTTCAGCTTCTCTGTGATTATTCTGGAATGATCTGACAGTATCCAAAATCAGGGCTTGGGAGAGCACAGGCAGCCTGTGGGTGCCAAGCCCACGAGTTGCTGCAGGGAGAATGAGGAGGAGGTAGAACAGGGAGGCCTCAAAGCCCCTGCCTCGGTTGTCAGTCCTGGTGGAACCGTGTGGACATCTGACTGCCACTGGATCGGGGAGGGTCCAGCCCTACAGGAATCCAGCCCCCAGTGCTTGTCAAGAGAGGAACAGAGGAGTACGTGTTCAGTTGCCCTGGATAGAATATTGCTGTGAGAAGGAAAAATCGTCGGCTATTATGATCATGTGTTTCTCCCTTTCCCACAGCTAAGAAGACAGGTCCAGCCACGTAGGGATGATGGCAAGGTGTTTAGTATGCCACAAGTAAAACTGGTCAAGTACTATCATTACCATGCCAAGCTTGTTCATGCCCAAACACACACCCACAACCACACATTGACTCCCACTCCTGAGAAGCACAGTGCTGAGAGCATCATGCCATTAGTTAGCACATTTGACCTAGTAGAAATGTCAATTGTTTGTTGAAGGTGGAAAAAACATCAGATTAGCACCAGATTAGATTTCCTATATTCTTTGGATCCTTTGCTCTCTCTTCTTAAGGCCCTGCCCCCACTTCCTTTTTTTTTTTTTTTTTTTATTTTTATTTTCACAGGTGGATATCACACCACTTTCTGAACTCACCACTTTGTCACATTTAGAATCATTGCCAAACTCCTGACCAAGGCCTTGAGGCCCCGTGTAATATGACATCTCTGTTGGCTCTGCTCCTTACCCCAGACATGCTGGGCTGCTCACCAGGGCCTCTGCATTTGCCCCTCCTTCTTCTGGAGTACCCTTGCCTGCCTGTTCTTGTCATGCAGCAGTGGCTCAAATGCATCTTCTGGAACGAGCTCCCAAGAGCCCCAACCGTCCAACTGCCCAACCGTGCCAACCACATCACCCACCACGGTCTTGGGATACTCACTGCCATCCTCCAGTGAGATGTGAACTCCTGTTGTGTTTACCTGAACATGCCCCAAGGCCTAGGCCATGCCAGGCCCAGAGTCAGGATGCAGTTGACGTTGGTGAGTGGGATTCGTAACAGCACTGGAGAGCCTCCGAGTGAGGGGCTGCTGGAGGTTCCATCTCAGAGACTTCCATGACTTGTCATTCTTTGGGCTGCATTTAGGGTCCTGCCTGAGTGCCTCCAGCCTTTGCAGCAGAGTATCTGAGGGAGACGTGAGGCCATCCCATAGCACAGCTTCTATTTTCATCCCTTAACAAGCAAGGTTAGCCTCGGAGACCATGAGAGAAATTCTGAGGGCCATGTGATAGGCCAAGCCACTAGCCAAGGCACTTCCTTTTTTTTTTTTTTTTTGGCACTTCCTTTTTTAAAATGACCTCCTCCCTCCTGTGGCTGGAGGCAAGGATTCGGGCTATGCTAGAACCATGCCAGCATCTACAAAAGATTGTTTGCCAGGGTGGCTAGTGTTGTAATGGTAGTTGGTTTGGGGTAGTCTGAATTGGACTTGACCTTTCATGAGAAGCAAGCAGTGTGGTTGAGAAGGGCTTGCCTCCCCAGACTGCTGGGGCAAGAATGTCTGGGGAGCCCTTTCACAAGCCACCCAAGACTCTCCAGTAGACTGATGGCACAGCCCGGGCTCTAGCTGGTGGGCACTCTCTTGGGTAAAGTACTGCCCTACTGGAGGTCAAGTCTGCAATGCAGCTGATCAGGCAGGCAGTCCCTACCCATATGGACCAACCTGAAAAGGGGAAGGTAGCTGTTGGTCACATCATCACAAATTATGATTAGCAGACTGGGTCCGAATAGCCAGTGGCTTATCTCTGCATGCCAGCTGGGCTCATGGCTCACCTATGTCTCAAAGAACTCAGACCTCAAGCAGGTGAGCATTTCTACCTTCCCCCAAGAGGAGGATGTTGCTCTCTTAATTGTGATGTCATGTCACCTGCCATCTCCCCTCCCCCCAAATACCATGTGACTATGAAGCAGATGGAAATGTGTGGAAGTTGCAGGGGTCCTCACACACAGAAAGCTTATTCCTTCGGTGACATTTACATGAGTGTCAGTGAGGTGGCTGATCCAGGATCTACCAGGGGTCACAACATCTGCACGCCCCATGTGTAGAGGCCAATGCACTCGGTAGGATCCTACATAAATACAAGTGTCAGGACGGGACTGATGCACAGAGACAGAGGGACTGGGCATGAACCTTTATTCTCAATTGCTTTTGAGAACGAACATTCACAAAGTCTCTCTGATGTACTTTTTTCCTCTTTTGTGTCCCTTTCCAAAATATTGTCTTAATTAGTGTTCTGGGCCATGGACATTCAAACGAAGAAAATCAGATGCCAGTGGCTTCATGATTTTGGTTCATTTCATTTTCCCAGGAGTGCTGTAGCCCTGGGTCCTTAGGCTGTGGCCAGTGATGGCTGCCCCATGCTTGCTGGGGAGGACCCTAAGGGGCAGGAAGCCCACAGTCACACTGCCCCAGCCGGGCTCCTAATATTTGTCCAGATTCCCACAGCCTTTACACCCTACTGCCAGACAGAAAGGAGGCATCGACTTCCCAGTCTGGCACGCAGTCTGGTACCCAGCTTTCCAGGCTCTGTATGAAACCCATTCAGCTCACAGCGAATCCCCTTCCTCCGTGCCTGAAACAGCAAAGTCACAGAAATGTCTTCTGTGGGGCCCCAAAAAGGTTGAGTTCCCAGTGACTGTCCCAGGATGGAGCTGCCGGGCAGGGTGCAAGAATCACACATACCACACCTTTCAGGGCACGTCACCTAAAGTTGTGGGCACTGCAGGCACAACAACACAGGTCCCGCTGCTACAGTCCTGCTGACGTGAAGGCGGCACTTAGACTCCACCTTGGCCACCGCTGCCCGCTGCACCTCATCAAGGCTGTCGGCAAAGGGCAGCACAGGGGCCCCGGCGAAGAACTGAGCTGAGAGGTAGTTAGTGCTCAGCCCTGCTCCTCCGAAGGCCTGGAAGACCCAAGGCGGGAAGCAGGAACCCTGGGTGAGCCCCTATCCCTAAGGGCCCCAGGAACAAGGGCCTGCTCGTAATGGCTCAGAACCGCTCATAACAGCTATTTTCCTAGGGATGTCTGACACCTGCATGACACCTGCATGTTCTGGAAAACTTCAGGTGGGGCCACACCTGCCATCCCCATGGACACCAGACTCCCCAAATCCACTCCACTAGGTGACTTCTGATGCCAGGAAATCTCCAGGTTAAGATTTGGGAAGGAGGCATCACTGAATGATTAGGAGGCCGGGCTTTGTTGTAATGAGGACCTAGGTTCCCAAAAATCTGAGATCAGATACTTGCAGGCTGAGTGACCTAGACAAGTCATTTCATTTTTCTGTGCCTCTGTTTCCTCACATTAAATGGGGTAGGAGTGGGTCCCCCTTTTAGGGTTGGTTCCAGGGGGAAACAGAAATCACCTGCATAGTGATCGTGTCACAATAAGCAGCGGACCGAGTTGACATGTTGGGCAGCTGAAGACAAGAGTTCAAACGAGCCAGCAGTCCACAGTCTGTGCTCACCGGAACAGTGCCATCAGTCACCTGGTAGGCCTAGGACAAGACTACCATCTTCATCATGGCAATATCTAAAGCTGCAGCCTCCTGGGGTGCCTGGGTGGCTCGGTTGGTTAAGCATCTGACTTCGGCTCAGGTCATGATCTCAAGGTTCGTGAGTTCGAGCCCCGTGTCAGGCTCTGTGCTGACAGCTCAGAGCCTGGAGCCTGCTTCGGAGTCTGTGTCTCCCTCTTTCTCTGCCCCTCCCCCACTTGCGTGCACGCCCGTGCTCTCTCTTTCTCTCTCTCGCTCTCAAAAATAAATAAACGTTAAAAAAAATTAAAAAGAAAAGCTGCAGCCTGCAAGGACGAGGAGATGTGGTTAGAAGGGCACAACCTGAGGGCAGACCGCTTGGAAGAAAAATGAGCTTTACAAGGAATAGAAACAACAGCTCAGAGCAGAGACCTGAGGTCCCGCTGGACCACAAGCTCTGTAAGGCAGCCCCTGCCTGGTGCGTGGGGTATGCCCAGCATCTAGTGAGATGGGGTGGAGGCCTGGGTGGTGGTGACTGCGAGGGTGACTCAGGATGTTGTGTGAGCAAGTGCTCAGCCAAGGACAGGCTCGGAAACGTGGGAATGTGGATGTTTTCCCAGATGACAGGGAGCACCACCAGCACACACAGAAGGCAGCACGTGGAGGGGCACATGCTTCCCTCAGGGTCACAGCCAGCTCGGTCTCCAACCTGACAATGGCCGACGGCCAGCCAGGACTCTGGGGAACTGAGCCACAAGGATCTGCCCTGGGTCGGGCGTTCGAGGGAGGCCCCTGAGAGCCTCCTCCGTATCTGGTACTAGAGTGCCGGGGAACCAGGAACTCGAGCCTGGGCTGCCCTCCCCAACCACTGAGGCCTCTCAGCTAAGGGGCAGAGGCTGCCCCGTGAAGAGCTGGAGAAGGAAGGGTCAATGTGGGCATCGTGCCTGCCCATGAGAAGTACTCGGAAAGATCTGCTTAAGGAATCATGTCATGCTTGAAAATAAATCTTCTCTTTTGGTTAGTTCCTTTGCTGGTGCGGTTTGCCTGACACTGCACCAACGAGGCCTGGAAGTCCAGGCTGGACACAGCTAAAGCGGGCATAAGGGGGCGGGGAGGCGGGGGGGCACGTGGACGCATTGGCCCATTGTCTTGGACAGAAGTTCACCAGGCCAGTAAACAGAAAGTTCAGAACTCTTTGTCTCTTTCCCAGTTTTGAAAAGCTGCCTAAATACTTCCAAGCAGAATTAAAGCAAAGTTATTAGTGTCAAGGAGCCAAGCTTTTTCTCCATGATTTCCTGAACGGGGAAAGAAGAGTCAATGTCTAAGATTCCCAGGATGGATTCCCTCACCCCAGCCTAAGCCCTTATTATCCGTGGGGCCCCTCAGCCTCCCGTCTTATCCCCTGCCACATCCATGAGGTGGGCGGCTTTCTGCCCCAGCAGCCGGGCAGGCTGCATCTCCACGAGCCACCGGGCGATGGATGTCTGCCAGGGGCTTCCGAAGGCCTTGCGGACTTCACCCTTGGACACAGGAGAGGCAGCCCGTGGGCGTGGCACCGGTGCCCTGCAGAGGAGATAGTGGAGGCACACACAGGCAGTTTTCAGGGAGAAGATCCAGACACAGACAATATTCACATGCACTGTGGAGCCAGTCACCATGGTAGCTGCACAAATTACTTCCAGGAATCCCTTTCCTCCAGTGGTTCAGCCCCCTCTGGGCAGGCCTGGCTGCCAGGCCTAACAGTGTTTAAAAAAATTTTTTTTTAATGTTTATTTTTAAGAGAGAGAGAGAGAGACAGAGTGTGAGTAGGGGAGGGTCAGAGAGAGCGAGAGGGAGACACAGAATCTGAAGCGGGCCCCAGGTTCCTAGCTGTCAGCAGCACAGAGCTTGACGCGGGCTCAACCCTGAGATCATGACCTGAGCCGAAGTCGGACGCTTAACCGACTGAGCCACCCAGGCACCCCTGGAACAGTGTTTTTAGATCTGAACTGGCATCTGGCCCAGACCTTCTGGAAATGAGGTAGTGACTGTGGGCTCCTCACAGGCTGGGGAGTATGCCCACTCTCACTGTGGCCCAGCTTCACCTCCACAGGGCGCTTGGGAGCAAGGTTGGGGTGCCAGAGCCCCCTGGTGGTCGGTTATTGCAGTGGGGATTCTAGAGCCTGAAACTCACAAGCAAGTAGAAAAGGTTGTAAGGGATTCTTTTTTTTTTTTTTTTTTAATTTTTTCTCTTTTTCAAAACTAAAAACAATTACACAAATAATGTATCTCATGGTAGAAAAAGTATACTTTTCAAATAAAAAAAGAGAAAGGGGTGCCCAGATGGCTCAGTTGGAAGAGCCTATGACTCTTGATCTCAGGGTTGTGAGTTCAAGACCCATGTTGGGTATAGAGATTACTTAAGCAAATAAATAAATTAAACCTTTTTTTTTTTTTAAGGGAGAAAATAAGAATATACCAATCATCTAGTCCCTTCTAGTTACATGGTGGATGTCCTTCTAGACTTTTTGTATGCATACACATATAAATATATATATATATATATTTTTTTTTACAAAAATGGGGTCATACTCTATATATTGCTTTGTAGCCTGCTTTTTTTTTTTTCCATTTAAGAGCATATAGTGAACATCTTTGTTAAGAAATAGGTTCCTCCAGCATCATTTTGGAATTTCACTGCAGCTCGTACCTGGATTTACCTGACCAGCCTCCAGTTGATCTCCTTATAGGTTGTTCCCAACATTTTGCTTTTACAATCGGTGTTGAAGTGAACCCTCTATTGTCACATCTTTTGTTGACTCCTGTTTATTCCCTGATGCCCAAGTCCTACGAGTGGAACTGCCACGTTGGTGCTGTGCCCCTTCTGAAGACTTCTGACATGTGTGATCAAACAGCTCCGTGGGAAGGCTGGTCTGAGTTTCAGCACAGGATGGGGCTGAAGTACCATACCCGAGCCCTTAGAGAGGAGCACTTTCTTTTCTTTATTTTTTTGTTTGTGTTTTTTTCTCGTTTTAATTCCAGGATATTCTCATACAGTGTTACGTTAATTTCAGGTGCACAATATAGTGATTCAGCAATTCCATATATTACACAGTGCTCATCATGATGTGAACTCTTTTCTTTTTTAATTAGGCTCCATGCCTAACATGGGGCTTAAACTCATGACCTCAAGATGGAGAGTCACGTGCTCTGCCAACTGAGCCAACCAGATGCCCCTTGATAAGTGTACTCTTTAATCCCCATCACCTATTACACTCATCCCCCCCCCCCCACCTCCTCTCTGGTAACCATCAGTTTGTTCTCTATAGTTAAGAGTCTGTTTCTTGGTTTGTCTCTCTGTCTTTTTCCTTTGTTTTGTTTCTTAAATTCCACATATGAGTGAACCACATATTTGTCTTTCTCTGGCTGATTTCTCTTAGCATTATACTCTCTAGCTCTGTCCATTGCAAATGGCAAGATTTCATTCTTTTTATTGCTGAATAATATCCCGTTGTATATATACACCACATCTTCTATATCCATTCATCAGTCGATGGACACTTGGGCTGCTTCCATAGTTTGGCTATTGTAAATACTGCTGCTATAAAACATAGGGGGGCATGTATCCCTTTGAATTAGTGTTTCTGTATTCTTTGGGTAAATACCCAGTTGTGTGATTACTGGATCGTAGGGTAGTTCTATTTTTAACTTTTTGAGGAACCTCCATACTGTTTTCCACAGCGACTGCACCAGTGTGCATTCCCACCAACAGTGCAAGAGGATTCCCCTTTCTCCGCATCCTTGCCAACACCTGTTGTTTCTTGTGTTGTTGATTTTAGCCATTCTGAGAGGTGCGAGGTGGTATCACATTGTGATTTGGATTTGCATTTCCCGTGGTGTTGAGCATCTTTTAACGTGTCTCTTGGCCACCTGGATGTCTTCTTGGGAAAGATATCCGTTCATGTCTTCTGTCCATTTTTAATTGGATTATTTGTGGGTTTTTGGTGTTGAGTTGTGAGGAGCACTTTCTTTTGAAAGAAAAAAGAACTAGTCAGCTTCAACTCAAACAGGTGTGAATCATAGAAGGTTTGCTCGGTAGTCCAAACACATTGGACGGCCTTTTTTTCTTGGTACAGAGATTCCTGTGAGACGTCTGTTCGGTCTCAAGGGTTTGCTTCATTTTTGTGAAATCGCTGCCACTGATTTGAATTACCATTCCCGGCAACAGCTCTCTCTTGTGTGGGCTTCCAACCTTGGAGGGGATCAAAGAATAAAGTTTTCTGTGGACACGCTGGGCAAGAAGGGTGATTTAGGGCTAGACACTAGAACCCCAGGGACAAAAACCACCAATATGGGTTCTCTCTGGTGTCTGAATTTTGAAGATAAGCTAGGAGCAGAAGTGGTCCTCACCAGCCCATGACCCTTTGGACCTTGGAACCTGCCCTCCGCTGCCATAGAGGCTGGCCTTTTCCTTCTGATCACCTCGACAGAGTGAGACCCATTCTGCTCTGAATTTCCAACTTCAAAAGTAACAGATGCAAAGCAAAGACAGGGTCGCAGCTTCTTGGCAAGAACATCATCTTGTTTCACCTGCTAAGTGCTCTCAGAAAACAGTGAGGATTTGAGGTCCAATGGCAAAACAGACAGGTAGCTCTGGGTCAGAGCGGGCACACACGAAAGCACTCAGTGTGGGCTTTCCTGAGCGCCAGGACCCTCCCTGAGTACCCAGTTAGCCGCATGCATCAGTGGATGCTGCTGGGATTCAGTCCTCTCTGGGTAATCTCGAAGCCCAGCCTGCCCAGTATTCTCCTCAGGCATGTCCCCTCTGCTCAAACAGGACTTCACCCGCCGTGGCCACTGAAACCCCCAGGCGATTCCCACGGAGCAGTCTGTCTACCTGTTTCCCTTGGGTGTGTTTATCCCTTGCCTCAGTTCAGGTCACCTGCTGGCAACATTCCTGTCCTTTACTCAGCCTTCTAACTGGGACATGGTTGAAGGGGAAGGGAGGGTAGGAAGGAGTCTATTAAAGAGGGACAATAAATCACAGATTTATAATGTTACATGCATATTTTGCCATTCCTTCTCTAAAACGTTATCACTCTACCTTGAACTGAAATCCTTGGTGGGGTGTGACTACCACTGTAGTGATCCTCTGGAAACACTGAAAATAAAAATGTGAATACTGTTAGTGGAGAGAAAGAGGCTCTGTGGGAGGTGCTCCAGGCCCGGAGGTCAGCTGTCCGCTGGGATCTAGAAGACAAGCTTTGCAGTGCACTTCTCCATCCTGTGTGGCCTCCTCACCTCAGATTCTTGCTTATCTTCTAAGTTCAGAAAAGGGAAAAAAGAGTATGAATACCAGTCTGAAATTTGCCTGGCAGTTGATATTCACGTATGGAAATCACATGCAGGAGCGTGTGACCCTCCCAATGTCGTCATACCCTTGGAGGTTTTGCGTCCTGAGCTAGAGCGCGGGCTGCCCAAAGCCGCTTCCCCAGGCCAGACCCACACACAGAGGCGAGCTGCTCCCGGGTGCTAACCTGGAGCGTCCTCTAGCCCAGACCGTGTCAGAGACGGGATGATTTTTGTCCCCGGGGTATCGTGGGAACCAAGAGCATGAAGCCAGTGGCTTGGGGCACGCGGGTCTTTTTTTCCCATAAACACACCGAGTTGGCAGCGGGGATCCAGGGAAAGGAGAGAGGCAGACCCTCTCATCTGGCACCCGGGGCCCTCGGCTCTCTTTGCAGACGCAGTCCTGGCCCAGGAGAGCCAATGCCAGCAAGCAGATAGAGCTCATTAAGACTTCACATAATCAGATGAGTACGTGCAGGCTCCTGACCAGAAGTGAGAGCTACTGGTTTTTGTCCCAGTGAGGAAGGAATCCAACATCATAAGAGCAATTAAAAAAAAATTTTTTTTAAACCATGTACAGTTCAAAATATAATTTAGACACAAGAGGCTGAAAGCTGCTACTTTATCATGTCCTGCTGTCCCCACGGGCTCCATCCCATCAACATAATGGGCACAGGGTTCTGAATCAGGCTAACCCTTCACTCTGGGTTTACATGCGAGCAGGGGGCTAGTACCTTAGGCAAGTGACTCAAGTCACTTCCTGGTCTTAGTTTTCCCCTCTGTAAGACAGGGATGGCAATTTGTACCTCCTGGGAGGTGAGGTGCATACAGCATTTAAAGAGGGCCCTGCAAAGTTCCTGCATGATGAAGGGCTGGATTATCACTAGCTGCTGTGATGTAGCACCTGATCTCACAGCAGGCGGGGGGGGGGGGGGGGGGGGGGGGGGGGGGG
>NW_026057586.1:82105774-82185273 GCF_023721935.1 Panthera uncia
GGGGGGGGGGGGGGGGGGGGGGGGGGGGGGGGGGGGGCACTGAGGAAGGGTTTGCTGCCTCTGCTGGGAGCGAAGAGACAGAATCTCCTTTGCATCCTGTTTCCCAGGCAACAGCAGGGCAGAGATGCACTTATCAATACAGACCCATGGAAGTGTCACTGAAAAATGAATTTCAGTCCAAATGCCCGAGATCCATCCCTTGTGACCATCTGTGACATGGAAACCCCCCTCCTCTAGGTTGGAAGAGAACTAATGAGGCACCCCGAGAGCACGCCGGCCTAGAGCTGGCAGGGCCCCCTCCCTATCCCCCTTCTCAACCTCCCACCCAGCCCCACCCCAGCTCCCTGCACCCAGAGGGGCCCCACAGGGATCTGGTCTGATGAGGAAGAGCTCCAGGGGGCGGTGCCCCAAGCAGGTGCCAGGGGCTGGGTCATAGCAAAATAGGAGCCAGCCTTCCCTTCTGGTGACAGTATCGGTCAGTGGGTTTGCTCCTGGGGCCATATTGACCAGAAGCTCCGTGTATGTGGAGCAGAACAATTAAGTATCTGACAAGAAGAGAAGGCGTAATGGTGACTCCCATGTCCATATTCAAGACTTCAAATACCCTGGAAGTGTGAGCAAGGGCTCCCTCCGAGTCAAGTCGCCCTCTGACACCCTCATGGAAGTTCTTCCACAAGCCCCGCCATGGACCTCCTTTGTTGAAAGACGACAGAGAAGGAACTGTGGGGGCCGAAGACTCACAGAAGCCCAGTACCTGTGGCTGCTGTGATGTGGTGCGTGGGGACAGCCCCTGAACCAGCTTCCTTTGAGGGGCAGTTTTGTTCCCTGGACAAGTAACCCCAGAATTTTCAACATAGCTCCCGGGCAAGTAACTAGGAAGTCTAGCCTGGGGTTCAGGAACTCTGGCCTTCAGTCAGACTACCTGGTTCAGAGTCAGCCCTGCCACACCTGGCTGGGCAAGCCACGGGATCAGTTTCTCCATCTGTGAAATGGGACATGACTACCCACCTATCAGTCAGGACTATTGAGTTGTAGCAATAGAAACTGACTGTGGCTAACTCAGGGGGGGAAAAGAACCGAGTGTAAAGGTTACCAGGAGCTCAGGTTAGAGAATGAAGCTCAGAAATAAACAGGGATCCAGGTACCCTAGAGGGTCACACAGGACAGGATACTCAGCAGTCCTGCCGGGGCCCCACTGCTATGGAATGAGTGAGTGCCAAGTTTTTTTCTTGAAAATACTGTTCATTCTCCCAATTCCAGAGAGCCTGGCTGGCCTAGCTTGGCTCATGTGCCCACTTCTTGCCCAAGGAGGGCTGGGCTGGCACCCGACTGACAGTTCTGCCACTGTATCCAAAGGAGGGGAAGGAATGCCCCCAAATGAAACTGGGGTGCTGTACCGAGAAAGAAGAATGAACACTAGGCTGCCCAAACCCAATCAGTGTCCACAACGCCCACTCATCTGGGTTGCTGTAAAGATGAAATGAGATGAGGGGCACCTGGGTGGCTCAGTTAAGCATCTGACTCTCGATTTTGGCTCAGGTCACGATCTCATGGTTCGTGGGTTCGAGCCCTGCATCGAGCTCTGCGCGGACAGTGATTCCCTCTCTCCCTTCTGTCTGCCCCTGCTCTAAATAAATAAATAAACTTAAAAAAAAAAAAAAACGATTATCTGAGATGACCTGTAGAATACAAAGTGTCTGACACAGAAGCAGACAGGCTGCACTAAATGTTAGCGATTGTGAATATAATCAGCATCACTTCTTCTCACTGGGAGGACACCAGCTGGCCTGACTTTTGCATTTATACTGAGCCTGGTCTAATGACGTACTTCCAGGATCCGTACCTGCACTTGTCTCATTGTTTGTATTAAGCTGATTAGCTCAATTACCAAGGAGAAAAAGGGCAGATTTATTGAACAAATAAAGCAGGAGAGGGCAGGAGAAGAAACACAGGAGTTCTGAAGAGGCAGAATAAGGAAATGGATCTAATCATCTCCCTGTGTTTGTGTGGGGGGACCCACAGAATTTGAGCCCAGCAGATCTGGACATGAATCCAGGCGCTGTTATTCCTAGCTGTGTTCCTGGACACATCCATTTCCTTACTTGTAAATCGAGGTTAACAATGCTTATTACCTCACAGGATTTGTGAAATACACCGTAAGTGGCTACGTATGTCTTCCCATTTACGGGAGTAACCACACTTGGGATAAAAGCCTTGAGCTACAGTTTCACTGCTTTGCCCACAAATCTCCATGATGTTCCCATTCAGGTATAACTGGAAGTAAAATGATCCCTAATCTCGGTTTTTCCTCAGCATTCCTTTTAGAGTCTGGAGGTGTTTGCTGTGTGCGCATTTCCTTTTCCAATGCTTCCATGCCCTTGATGGGCTTACATCACATGTGAGAGCCTGAAATGTTCTGGCCAGCCATGGAGGGGAGAGGCAATTCACACGTTAATGATGGGAGCCTAGAGCAGTAAGCACCTTCGTGATCAAAAGTTGGCAATATTTGGGGCGCCTGGAGAGCTCAGTCGGTGGAGCGTGTGACTCTTGATCTCGGGGTTGTGAGTTTGAGCCCCATGTTGGATGTAGAGATTACTTAAAAATTTTTAAATATGAAAAAAAACCCTTGGCAATGTTTATTAAAACACTAAATAGTCTCATTCTTGGACAGTATTTTTACTTCAAAGAATTTATCCTGTTGTAGAAACAATAAATGTACACAGAAGTATGTGAGAGCATTCAATGCACCTTGCTTGCAAAGGATCCAAACCCGCTTCTTATTCTGGAGGACTCTTTCATTACATAAATTTTAGTGGGATCAAGGTATAGTCTCCTACTGCAGTAAGTGAAGGGGGCCAGACATGCCCTCCTTCTCCCTGCTTCCAGGCAATAAAGGCGAGGCCATGAGACCTACTCCCCAGCTCCCCGGCCAGCTGAAAATTCCCATCTCAAAGTTTTGAGTCGGAGTCCTGAGGAAGCTTCCTGAGATCTCCCAGCCAGCTGGCTGCTTTTATGACAGCCTTGGCTACACCCCCTGCAGCCTGCCTTCCCTTGGCTTCTAAAGCTGGGTCTTCAGCCTCCTTATCCATGTCAGCAGCTAGCTAATGTCCTTTTCTGCTTAAGTGATCCAGTGACCTAGCCTACTGAGACACCAATGGGATCCCTCAGCCAGGGGGAGGGTAGACAAATTACGTACACCCACACTGCAGAAACCCTAGAAGGTCCATCTCCAGGCACTGACATGTCATTAAATTAAATAAGCAAGTGGGAGATTGAAATGTATACAACAATCCCATTACAACATAGGAATGATATGTTAGTATGTAATAGAGAAAAGCAGCTGGGAGCCTAATACGCCGAGCTGTTGACAGCGATGATCTCAGAGGGCAGGGGATTTTAGAGAGCTCTTTCTATGTTATGAACTCTTCTTACTCTCATCATGTTTGAGCTGTGGTGGTTTTGCAATAGGTTTGTAACCAGAAAAAAAGTGATAATGCCATTTTCTTAAAAAGTAGATGATGGTTGGGGTGCCTGGCTGGCTCAGTCGGTTAATTGTCCGACTTCGGCTCAGGTCATGATCTCATTGTTGAGCCCCTTTTTGGGCTCTGTGCTGACATCTCAGAGCCTGGAACCTACTTCGGACTCTGTGTCTCCCTCTCTCTGTCCCTACCCGGCTCATGCTCTGTCTCTGTCTCTCTCTCTCCGTCTCTCTCTCTCCATCAAGGGCACGGAAGTATTGGAAAAGGAAATGTACTCTGTCTCTGTCTCTCTCTCCAAAAATAAACGTTAAAAACAAATTAAAAGAAAAAAAGATGATGGCTGCAAAATGTGTGCTCCTGAAGATCTCAAATAACTTAAAAACTAACACAAGCCAAGACTCACCCTGACAAAGAACAAGCAGGTATTTCCATTATCAGCTAAAGTAGTGTCACTCTGTTCAATGGCTGAAACACAGTTTACAGTTGACTTTAGCCCTTTACTTTTGACATTATGGGTTCTTTAAAGAGACTTTATTGGGGCACCTGGGTGACTCAGGCAGTTGAGCATCTGACTCTTGGTTTCGGCTCAGGTCATGATCTCACAATTCATGGGATTGAGCCCCACGTCAGGCTCTGCACTGAGAGCGTGGAGACTCTTGGGATTCTCTCTCCCTCTCTTTGCCCTCCCCTGTATGTGCAAGGTTTCTCTCTCTCTCTCTCTCTCTCTGAAAATAAGTAATTAAACCTTTTAAAAATAAGAGGCTTTATTAACTGATGTATTTTATATCACCGTGTTTCAAATTTACATAATTCACATATGCACAAAATAAGCCCGCCTGTCTTGGGGGCATGAACCACACACAGACCTGGTGTTCCTGTGCCTGGGCTGAGGTATCTGGCCATGACACGGTCACACAGAGAAAGCAATGAAGTGGAAACCGAGTAATCTAGAGCTAGCTTTTCCTGATGATGATGAAAAACAAAGATAATTCATTACAGCCCTCTTGTCTCTTCACTGCTTAGGAGGGGAACAGACGTGTCTGGTCAATGAGCTGGGGTTCCACCATGTTAATGACATCTTACCAACTCTCAATACGCTGCTTTCCATTGAGATATTCAATCAGCAGGGAAGCGGTCCATCCCTCTGCTGAGGCTTGGTGACTCCATAAGCTCTGACTCAGCGGGGTACACACGTCATGGCTTTAGTCACTGATACAGCTCCCTGACTGGTGGGGAAAGGCCCTCTGGAGAGAGAACCAGAGTTCCCTTTGAGGCGTGAGCCGGGGAAGATTCTGTAAAGGGGATATAACTGCTCACGCCTGAGGTGCTCGGCAGGGACTGTGACCAGCCTGAGTGTGATAGGACCTCGTTGATGGTTTCGTGGCTGGCATCTCTTTGAAAACCCGGAACCCTTCTTTGATGGCAAAATCCCATGCCAGGTTAGACATAAATTCAGGCAGTTTTCCACTTTGTTTGGTGTCCACAAAGCTTGCTTGCCCTAAGCAGAAGCAAAGAAAAACAGTGATTACTCCCAAGCAACCCTTAATAAGAATGCTGTCAGCAGCCACTACCATTTGCTGAGCACTTGGCCATATACCAAACACAGTGCTAAGCGCTCTGCGTGGATTATTATAGCTCATCGAATTCCCGAAGCATTATGATGCTTTTAATCCCCACTTTACAGAAAGAATCTGGGTCTTAGGAAGCATAGACAAGCTGACAGCAGTGGGCTTGGAGCCAGGAGTCAGGCTCATCTGGACTGCTCCCTGCTCTTTACCTCTTCTTTCCGTCAAGGCACTAAATGAAGCCAGGGACACCCCCAGTCACTTGTGCTGTCGCCACGGGGCTATCGAAAGCCCTGCATTATCTTAGACTGACTGCTCTTGCTGCAAAACCAGTAACAACCGTCCCCAGGGACCAAGTTAACGACAGATCTCTGGACACCACTCTGTGCAGATGAATGCCGGTGTCAGCCCTGTAGAACTCACTCCACTTATGCTCTCACTGCTTTTTTTTTTTTTTTTTTTTTAATACATGCATCAAGACTTTTAAAAAGTAAAAATTTTTTTAAATTGAAGTACGGTGTATATACGCCCTCTTTATAAAAGTGTATAGTTCTGTGAGTTTAGTCAGGTAACCAGCACTGCCATCAACATACAAAATATGTCCATCATCCCCAAATTTCCATGGTGTCCCTTTGTACACAACCCTTTGCCCCAGCCCCAGCAACAGTGATCTCTGTTTCTTTTAGAGAGAGAGAGAGAGAGAGAGAGAGAGAGAGAGAGAGAGAGAGAAGGAGAGAGAATCTTAAGTAGGCTCCATGTGCAGTGCAGAGCCTGACAAGGGGCTCGATCTCATGACCCTGGGATCATGACCTGAGCCAAAATCAAGAGACAGACGCTTAACCGACTGAGCCACCCAGGCGCCCCACCCCCTTTTAAATCTCTGTTTCCCTAGTTGGTTTTTTCTGGAATGTCACGTAAATATACACATCATAGGGTGTGCAGTCTTTTCACTGTGGCTTCTTGCATTCAGTGAACTGCATCCGAGATCCCTGCATGAAGCGTGTATATTGTCTCTTTATAGTGAGCTTCTTCACAGCCAACCCTCCTAGATTATTTTTAGCATTTCCGTATTCTAAAAAGACTGTGTTTTCCTCATTCTCTTTGTATCGATAAATGGATCTTTGCAGAGGCCTATTTTTCTTCTGGTCCCTGCCACAGCCAATTTCCCCAAGGAGCCATTTTCACAAAGCTTTGGTGTTAAAGATATTATGCTGTTCTTACAGATCAGGAGCCAAATCCATGTGCTACATAGCAGAGAAGTCAGGCCGCCAGACAAGTCTTTACTCAGCACCTTCCGGGGGTCGTCATGGACCCAGGCCCTGGGGGGGGCGGGGAGGGGGGCAGTCGGGAACCAGACAGCCCCCTTCCCTGAGTCACTGTGAGGGCAGTGAGGGCAGATGCGCACTCTCTCATGAGGGGCTGCATCTCCCCAGCCCGTTGTTACTGACTGCACATGCCACGTGCAAGCAAGACCCCCCCCTTGAACTCACTGCCCTTCATAATGACCTCCTTTTCCTAGCAGAGAATACGTAGGCGCTCTCTTCATTTTCCTCTCCTTAAGTCGATCTCCCTCTCAGAGTGCTGCTCTGTCTCTTGGAAAGTTGCCGATAAGAGCCCGGGCTGACTTAAAGCTATCATTACTTCTGTGTATTTTCCCACATGTCGTCTCAGCAGAGGAGACTGCAGCCTCCTAAGCTGTGGTCACAAGCACTTCTTCCGTTCTAGAATTTCAGCAGCCGTCTACCGGAAACCTAAATGTCAGCACCCACATGCCGACTATAAATCAGTGGCCCCTGCCCCCGGCTCTGGGCATGGTTCTCCCCTTCCCCACCCAGTGATGAGCTAACACCACCAAGAATGCCTTTGAAACAAATGCTCCTTCTCCAAACCCCACCTTCCAGGGCAATACCAAGTTCTTCCCTTCTTCAAACAGGAAAATGCTTTTAGACAGAAATAATATTTGCATTCGTAGAGCCGGGTTTCTTCTTCCCCTCGTGTAACATTATTACACTATTCTTCAAAAAACGGATTCCCGGTTTTATGTGAGAAAACTACGTCACTTCCTCTGTGTGTCTGGCTGGCTTCCCGGGTGGGAGGGGAAGGAGCGCCAACAGGATCGGAGGAACGCAGTCGTGTAAGGACAGCACATGTGTATTCCTGTGTGCTGGAGCGTTTTACCTCCGAGCCGAGGGAAGCGTGAAGCCAAGCCAGTGGCACACAGGACCTTGGAAACTGTCAAATGGCTTCCTGT
This sequence comes from Panthera uncia, assembly GCF_023721935.1. Lineage (NCBI taxonomy): Eukaryota > Metazoa > Chordata > Mammalia > Carnivora > Felidae > Panthera > Panthera uncia. Next base: position 82,113,070 of record NW_026057586.1, read on the forward strand.
TAGGCCCATTGGCGGCAATACCAATGGGGTTTACAGGTGTCGAGACTCCAGAAGAGATCATTTAGAGTCCACTCAGCTTATCCGCAGGCACTGGAACAGGATCCAGTGAGAACACAGCCGTCGTCTAGAAAATGTCTACAGGCAGTCAGGCCTGTTCGTCACCTGATGGACCCAACAGCCCTTCTGCTTGATTAAATATTTCTGGTTAGCTTTCATTGCGAAGCCCTAACAAAAACTGGGAAATGGTTGGTTAGAACTAATGCTCTCTGGAGGAAGCAAAAATACGGTTTTCGAGAATTCCTGCTTATTGAGACCCCTATCGTCAGATCAGGGCGGGTGAAACTAGAAGTCATCTGAGTGCCGACTTTTCTCTGAACATTGTTTTGCTCACGACTTTGTACTGCTAGTTCCTAGTACTTGGCTTGGCAGAGGTTCAGATCCTTGTGAATGAACGATCAATTCCCCCACTCCAACTGCCTTTCTCATTAGAATACGAGAACCTGGCTGAGGACGACAGGTGGCCGCCAAGCTTAGGATGTCGATGACCTGGAAGCTAAGATGTTCCTGTTGTACTAGCAAACCCACTGCTGGGTTTCTCTCTACTTGACTTTTGTCTTAATTTTGGAAACTTTCAAAGATATATAAAAATAGAGTGAAGGGTTTAAGGAATCTGGAAGTGTCTACCACTCAGCTTAAACAATCATCAAAGTATGGCCAATCTTGTTTCATTCTCTGTCGTCCCCATCCTCACTGCCTTAGATTTTTCTGAAGTAAATCCCAAGCATTAGATCATGCCATCTGTAAATATTTCATTTATGTCTAATAGCACTTAAAAGCACACAGTACCATCATCACTCTTAAAAAACAGTTAACTGGGACGCTCAGCCGGTCTTGATTTGAGCTCAGGTCATGATCCCAGGGTCATGGGATCGAGCCCTGTATCAAGCTCTTGCTGAGTGTGGAGTCTGCTTGGGATTGTCTCTCTCTCTCTCTCTCTCTCTCTCTCCCTCACTCCTCCCCCACACGCATGTGCACACGTGTACACTCTCTCTCAAAAATAAACACACTTGGGGCGCCTGGGTGTGGTTAGGCAAAGTGGTTAGGCAACCGACTTTGGCTCGGGTCATGATCTCACAGTTTGTGAGTTAGAGCCCCGTGTTGGGCTCTGTGCTGACAGCTCAGAGCCTGGACCCTGCTTCGGATTCTGTGTCTCCCCCTCTCTCTGCCCCTCCCCTGCTCATGCTCTGTCTCTCTGTCTCTTAATAATAAATAAACGTGAAAAAAAACAACACACTTAAAAAAAAGATTCTCTCTCCACCTCTGCTCCTCTCCCCCCACTCATGTGTGTTCTCTTCTCTCAAATAAAAAAATAAAAATAAAAATAAAGTAAGTTAACTATGACTCCAATATCACTAACTATCCAGTCAGAATTCAAATTTCACTGACTATCGCGTAAATTTTTTTTATAATTTGTTTTTTCAAATAGGGATCTAAATAAGATCCAAACACTGTAACTGGCTGATGTGTCTTTTAAGTCCCTTTCAATCTATAGGTTCCCTTTGCATCTTTTCTTTTCCCCCCTGACATTCATTTGTTGAAGAAACTGAAGTGTCCCCAAATCTGGATGTTGTGAGTGGCTGTGCCTCAGTGCTGATGTTGAATGTGCTCCTCTGACCCTCTGTTTCCTGTAAGCTGGGAGTTAGCACTACGGCTCGGTCAGATCCAGGTCTGACTTTTGGGGAAGCATCAAGAGGTATGTAATGTCTGGCTGTTTCTCTCTTGCTGACATTAGCACCATGGATACTTATTTTCTGGACCCATTAATGTAGAGGGGTGGAAAACTGGTGATACGCTAATTCTGTCATTCTGTCTGAGATACTTCCCTAGAGAGAAACTTTCCCTCAGTTATTTTGTTAGCCTGACACATAATTTGTGAGTGAGACTTTGACTCTGGTTTAGTGTCACTCTTTACTCATGGATTTAAACATACTTGATGTGTTCCCCATCCATTTCAGTTCATCCTTACTGGTGCTCAAAGTGTCCTGTCATTAGCAACTAGGAGCCCATGAGAGCTGGTTCCTGAGTCCTTTAGATATGACCCGAGTAGTCTTCAACAGCCTACTATATGACAAGGTGTTCCAGGTTCATCTGTAGATTGCCTGCCCTAGACCTGAACACGGTCCTGGCTCCTTCCGGTGGGAATGGAATTTAGAGATGATGACATGGCGAAAACTGGGAGTACAGAATGCTACTGGGTTAGTCACTATTTCTAGGACTTTTTGGCGGGTTCTGTCTGCTTTCTGCTGTTCCTTTCTACATAGGAAACAAACTATAACCTGCTTTTCTATCAACTTAAATAATTTAGGATATAGATGATTTCATTTACTATCCCGCAAGATCTAAAATTAATACTAGAGTGTTTACATAGATAGATAGATAGATAGATAGATGGTACATTTATATACACATTCAATTCAACCGTCAGTTCTGAGTAGCAACAATGAACTTTTCTTCCCAGAAGCTCAGACACACAAGATATAATCTAGAACTCCAAGCTAGTTCAGTAAAGCATTTTCCCATGTATGTAAAAGCACCATCAAAGAAGACACATAATCTTTTTTCTTCCTTCAGCAATCCTCTTACTGGGATTTGGCAACATGTACAAAAAATTAAAATGCACATACTTTAACTTAGCAATTCTAATTCTGGGAATTTATCCTTTGGGTTTATTCACGCATGTGCAGAAGAGGGTGTTCACCAACCACTATCTGTGTTTGCTAAAATGTGCAAATAATCCAAAGATATATTGATGAGAGAATGGGTTAAATAAATTACACTACATCCATACAATGGGACGTACTATAGAAATCAAAAACAATGATGTATATCTGTACATATTCACACGGGAAGGTCTCTATGAAATATTGTGAAAATTAAAATAAGTGAAAATAAAAGCAAGGAATGTACTTTATGTTGTTGTAAAGTATATATCTATAATAATTATATGTATGTATATATTCTATATATACACACATATCATATCCTACATATACACACATATAAATATTTCATAGGAATTCTTAAGCATAAAAAATTAAAAATGAAGGTACTAAAAATACATGTAGGATGATCACATTTTTATGAAACTTGGAGAAAGAGAGAAGATAGATACACAGAACAAATTGGGGGACCCATGAAACTTTTAAGGGTGGCGTTTATGTTTAAGAAATGGTACTGAGAAAAAAGGAAAATAATTTTGTATTCTTTACGACTGCATTCTTATCATGTAAGTTTTTACTTAAAAAATTGTATGTTATGTTAATAATTTTTTAAAGTTTGGGGCGCCTGGGTGTGGCTCAGTTGGTTAAACGTCCGATTCTTGATTTTGGCTCAGGTCATGGCCTCACGGTTCGTGAGTCGGAGCCCCACATTGGGCTGTGTGCTGGCAGTGTGGAGCCTGCTTGGGATTTTCCGTCTCTGTCTCTCTGTCTCTCTTTCTCTCTCTCCCCCTCTGCCCCTCGCGCCTGCACATGTGCACACTCTCTCTCTCAAAATAAACATTAAAAAATTTTTTTTAAGTTTAAATATTTTAAAGAATACATATAGGGGCGCCTGGGTGGCTCGGTCGGTTAAGCATTCAACTTCAGCTCTGGTCATGATATTGTGGTCCGTGAGCTCGAGTGCCGTGTCCAGCTCTGTGCTGACAGCTCAGAGCCTGCAGCCTGCTTCGGATTCTGTCTCCCTCTCTCTCTCTCTGCCCCTCCCCTGCTTGCACTCGGTCTCTCTCTCTCAAAAATAAATAAACGTTAAAAAAAATTTAAGAATACATATATATATATATATATATATGCTATTAATGACAGATGGTTGAGTTAACTGAATATTGTAGAATTCTGGCCAAATTGGTCACAGGAGGGTTTCTAGGGGGAGAAGCTGAGTGGTTGGGGCTCAGACCCTCAGGCAGGCTGTCCTGAGCCACCCGTTACCTGTGAGCGAGCGCTTATAGACTCCCTGCAGGATCGCGGCCATGCGGAAAAAGGAGAAGGCCATGTAGAAGTTCCAGTTCTCAGTAGGAGGGATCCCCGAGTGAAGACAGTACATCCTGAAATACTCCTCTGCAGTAGGGATTCCCAGCTGAGTGAAGTCACAGTCACTGAAACCTGAGGTGACAGACAGAGCCATGTCTGGGCAGTGACCACACACTCCCTTGTGGCCACAGGTATCCGAATTATGAAAATCACTTCCTGCCTTGGAAATGAGTGTTACAACGAATTCACAGGGTCAGCTCCTTATTTCAACAGCTCTTCCGCCCCCACATGGCTGGGATCCTGGCACGAAGCTATTCACAAATTGGCCCTTGAAAGTTTCAGACTAAACTGGCAGTAGTGGAGGGAACGAGGGGCCTCCACTTCCACCTGGGCCACAGTTCAGGGTGGATGCGTAGGATTTTCCATCTGCCATTTGACAAAAAATGGTATTGAAAGAAAGATCCTGCCAAAGTTTGAAAAAAATAATTACAACAAATCAGAAATGTGTACTGATTTCCTTCATTGGTAACATTTTCATGGCTTAGAAGCATGTAATATATTTTGTTCCTGGGACTTTGTTCGGAGTATACCTTATAATATAGGCAAAGAGACTCCTACAAAGATGTTCACTGCCTTTTTTTGTGAGGGTTGGGGGGAGGTAGCGTAAAAGAAAAATTGAAAACAAAATTAAATATCCAAATGAGATACTGAGATATTTGTCTTAAGACATTTGTCAAATGTCTTGATTCAATTAATTCTATTCAAAAAAATCCTATTTCATCATTAAAAATGATGCTGTAGAAGAAATACTTAATGGCATAAAAACACGTAATTAAGTGAAAAAAAAAAAACAGGCCATAAAATCATATAATCACATTTTCATTTAACCAAATGCACGTACACACACCAAAAGATGAAAATGTTGGCAGTGCTCATCTCTGGGACTGTTGATGATGTTAACTTTTCCTTTTGTTATTTGTTGGCTCTAACATTTTATTTTAATTTTTTATTTTTTTAAATTGACGTCCCAATTAGTTAGTATATAGTGCAACAATGATTTCAGGAGTAGATTCCTTAGTGCCCCTTCCCCATTTAGCCCATCCCCCCTCCCGCAGCCCCTCCAGTAACCCTCAGTTTGTTCTCTATATTTAAGAGTCTCTTCTGTTTTGTCCCCCTCCCTGTTTTTATATGATTTTTGTTTCCCTTCCCTTATGTGCATCTGTTTTGTCTCTTAAAGTCCTCATATGAGTGAAGTCATAGGATTTTTGTCTTTCTCTGACTAATTTCACTTAGCATCATAGCCTCCAGTTCTATCCACATAGTTGCAAATGCAAGATTTCGTTCTTTTTGATTGCCGAGTAATACTCCATTGTATAGATAGACCACATCTTTATCCATTCCTCCATCGATGGACATTTGGGCTCTTTCCATACTTTGGCTATTGTGTTGGCTCTAACATTTTAAAATAAGTTTGTATTTTTTATTTAGAAAATTAGATAGAAATTAGTTGAGTAAAAACATAGGAGGGGCCTATGCACACATCCTTCTCGCTTAAAATACACCTACACATATTTCCCTCCACTGGCAGGAATGCATTTTCCAGCCAAACCACCAGGACCTCAATTTCATGCACCAACCGATCACGGTTACTTCTGTGCCTCAGGTGCTTTGAGAATGGAGCTGCCCTGTTCCCTCTTCTCCCTCAGCTGTTCCTACCTCGAAGCAGGGACCCGGGAAAACTGGATGGCAAGTAGTGAGCGAGGCAGCTGGAGGCTACGTCCACAAGGGGGTCGCCTAAGGTAGAGAGTTCCCAGTCAAGGACGGCAAGCACCTCGGCCTTTTCTGGATGGAACAGCAGGTTGTCCAGCCTGAATAAGCCACAAAAGGAACGGAAAGACAGCTCTAAGGAAACTGAGTGCTAGGGGTGTGTCCTGTGCTGGGTGTCTTCCATTTGCCCCTGCAAATGCACTCCCCACCCTATGAGCCCCTCAGTGCCCACGTCCACTGGCTCCCTTGCCCTATGGCTCAGGTGGGCTCAGCCAATGAAGACATCAGCAGGAGACGAGAAGGAGGCAGATAGGTGAGGGACGCTATATTCCTCTCCCAAGGGCCATAAGAGCTGTGGTCCAGGAGCCCTCTCCACAGAGTGACCTCTCTGGGTTCTCGTCCTTCCTCCTTCCCTCTGATGGATTTAAAACTGGTCTGTACATTCTTTGACACTTCTTACACAAAAGGAAGAGTCTAATTCTTTGCTGCTTGAGGCAACTGGCTTCTGACAAATATAATGCAGGTGGAAGTGATGCTAAGAGACTCTAGAGACCAGCTCAGAAAAGGTGACCAGCTCCCAGTCAGCCCTCTCTCTTGGAACACACACGTTTGCAGCCCTGAGCCACTTAGGTAAGGAGTCCAGCTGCCCAGAAGCTGCTATGCTGGAGGGACCACGTGGGAGACCAAAGAGAGGCCCAGGGAGCCCAGCTCAGTCTTCTCTGCCCCAGTGCCAGGCATGTGGGTGAGCCTTCAGGAGAGTCCAGCCCCCAGCCTGACAGCCTCCCCAGTTGAAACCAGCTATCCTGTCCCCAGACAGCAGATTTCATGAGCAAAATAACTGCCATCACTGTTTACAGCCATGCGGTTTTGGAGGAGTCTTTTATGCAGTCGTAATAACTGGAGCACACACTTGCACTTTCAAACCTAGGGCTGTAATAACTCCCACTGTTGCACAGGACAGCCCCCCATCATAACGAATTTTCTGGCCCCAAATGTCAAGAGGCCAAGGTGGAGAAACCATGCCTTAAAAGGGCACGCACAAGGAGATCCTCTGTGAAGAAGTAATTCTCAACTATAAATTGGGTTCAGACTAGCTGTTTGATTTCCGCTTCAAGGGCCCTGCCCATCATTTTCCACGTCTAGGTAGTCACTCCTCCTCACAGCCATGCCTACCTGAAGTCCCCATGCACCAGTGTGGTCTTCTGTTGCCTGGGAAGATGGTGCGGCAGCCATTGGATGAGCCTCTCCATCGCCGGGATGGTGCTGGTTTCTGAGGCTCGATAGTGCTTAATCCAGGTTTGCACCTGATGTGGAATATAGTCCCCTGAGGGAAAGAGAATGAGAACATGGCATGCCACTCTAACATCCTCCAAAAGTTCCAGAAGGTAACCAAAACAGTGAAAGTCTTGTTAATGCTCTGTGGTATCATCTTCTTTTTTTTAATTTTATTTTCTTTTATTATTTTATCTTTACTTTTTTTTTTTTTTTTTTTAATAATTTACATCCAATTTAGTGAGCATATGGTGCAACAATGATTTCAGGAGTAGATCCCTTAAGCCCCTTACCCAGTTAGCCCATCCCCCCTCTCACAACCCCTCCAGCAACCCCTCCTCCCCCTCTGTTTGTTCTCTATGTTTAAGAGTCTCTTATGTTTTGTCTCCTTCCCTGTTTTTATATTATGTTTGCTTCCCTTCCCTTGTGTTCGTCTGTTTTGTCTCTTAAAGTCCTCCAATGAGTGAAGTCATATGATATTTGTCTTTCTCTGACTGGCTAATTTCACTTAGCATAATACCGTCCAGTTCCATCCACACAGTTGCAAATGGCAAGATTTCATTCTTTTTGATTGCCGAGTAATACTGCATCAAATATATATATATATATATATATATATATATATATATATACACACACACACACACACACACACAGCACATCTTCTTTATCCATTTATCTATCAATGGACATTTGGGCTCTTTCCATACTTTGGCTATTGTCAATAGAACTGCTATAAACATTGGGGTGCATGTGTCCCTTCGAAACAGCCCACCTGTATTCCTTGGATAAATACCTAGTAGTGCAATTGCTGGGTCATAGGGTAGTTCTATTTTTAACTTTTTGAGGAACCTGCATATTATTTTCTGGAGTGGCTGCACCAGTTTGTATTCCCACCAGCAGTGCAAAAGAGAACCTTTTTCTCCACATCCTTGCCAACATCTGTCATTGCCTGAGTTGTTAATGTCAGCCATTCTGACAGGTGTGAGGTGGTATCTCAGTGTGGTTTTGATGTGTATTTCCCTGATGATGAGTGATGTTGAGCATTTTTTCATGTGTCGGTTGGTCATCTGGATGTCTTCTTTGGAGAAGTGTCCATTCATGTCTTTTGCCCATTTCTTCACTGGTTTACTTGTTTTTTCGGTGTTGAGTTTGGTAAGTTCTCTATAGATTTTAGATCCTAACCCCTTATCTGATATATCTCCTCCCATTCCATTAGTTGCCTTTTAGTTTTGCTGATTGTTTCCTTCGCTGTGCAGAAGCTTTTTATTTTGATGAAGTCCCAATAGTTCATTTTTGTTTTTGTTTCCGTTGCCTCTGGAGACGTGTTGAGTAAGAAGTTGCTGCAGCTGAGGTTAAAGAGATTTTTGCCTGCTTTCTCCTCGAGGATTTTGATGGCTTCCTGTCTTACATTGAAGTCTTTCATCCATTGTGAGTTTGTTTTTGTGTATGGTGTAAGAAAGTGGTCCAGGTTCATTCTTCTGCTGTCCAGTTTTCCCAGCACCACTTGCTGAAGAGACTCTTTTTTCCATTGGATATTCTTTCCTGCCTTGTCAGAGATTAGTTGGCCATACGTTTGTGGGTCCATTTCTGGGTTCTCTATTCTGTTCCATTGATCTGAGTGTCTGTTTTTGTGCCATGTGGTATCACCTTCTGATGACCTAGGAGTTTCTCATGTGATGCTCCTGCCATCGTGGCTGGATTTCAGTGTGATCTGGGTACTGTTTCCAGCCACATGGCCTGCAAGCCTGATCCCTGGCCCTCTCAGACATCCGACAAGCTTCCTAACAGCCTTTAAAAAATCCCTTGTTGGCTAAACAACAGTGGTTGGCTAAGAGCATGGAGTCTGGGGCTGGGCTGCCTCGGTATGTTTCCCAGCTCTGCCATTCTCTATCTTTCTGATCTCAGACAGGTGACTTAACCTCTCTGTGCCTCAGTTTTCCCTCCTCAGTGAGATGTTCCTCAGAGAGTTGTTGGGAGGATAAAATGTGTAAAGGCCCCTGGAAATGTTCCTGGCATGTAATACTACTACATGAGTATTTGCTATCATTATTCAGTTGTTTGCTAAGAAACCCAAGAGATACCAAAGTTGAGGAACTTGCAAGTTATATCTGGGACCAGGACACTGGAAGGAGTTCTGGAGTCAACTCAGCTCACAGTCAAGGTCTTCAATTGATTTAACTTCTCTGAGCCTCACTTGCTTCTTCTATAGGAGTATATTGACACCTAAATTCCACAAGACTGTTGTGAAGGCTAACAGAAATCCATACAGAACATGCCAGATACTTAGCTGCACAGAAGGCTGCTCCATGAATGGTGGCATTATTGTCCCGGTTATTGTCAATTGATCATTATTAATTGTCACTATTAATATAACTAAAAATTAATAAATGTGTCAGGTCCCTGGATCTAAGCCAAGCCCTCATCCTTCATCTGAAAGAGCAATGGTCCCCAGAGGCTGAAGGGTTTGAAGATAAGGATAGAGACGTCAAGCTCCTTCTGTGCAGTCCACTCACAGTTGGGGCATCCAGACATGAGCCCTTTGGAAAATCTAGTTGGGTCATGAGAGGTGGAGATCAAAATCCACAGGAATTTAATCCAAAACAAATCAAGCCTTTAGAACTAACTTCTAGTTTTCAGAATTATAGGAAATAGAGTAAAGTAAACCATAAGGAAACAATCAAGACAAATATATAAGACAACTGACTTGGTCTTTTTTTTTTTTTTTCCTTGAGAGACAGAGAGAGATAGAGAGAGAGAGAGAGAGAGAGAATATCTTAAGCAAGCTCCAGGCTTGATCTCACAACTATGGGATCGTGACCTGAGCCAAAATTAAGAGTTGGATGCTTAACCAACTGAGCCACCCAAGCGCTCCCTGACTTGGTGTCAAAAAATTCATTAAAAAAAACAGGTGGGGGGCGGGGGGACTGTTCTAGATTCCTTGATCAGATCCTGATATGGGGGAGGGGGACTCATTTATAAAAGATATAAGGGGATAACTGATGAAGTCTATCTGAATATGGATTGGGTTTTAGATATTCTGGGGAAATTTTTAATTTTCTTGGATGTGATAATGGTATCGGAGAATGCCCTTATTTTTAAGGAAATGCATAAAGTATTTAGGAGTTAAGTGTTAGGGTCTCTACAACTTTGTTAAATATATAGGGAGAGAGACAAACAGAAGAAGAGGGAGAAGGAAAGAGAAAAGTGAATATGGCAAAAGTTCAGCATTGTTAAAATTAGTAGCGGGCATGTGTAGTTATTCATTGTACTATTTCACGTTTCTGTAAGCTTGAAAATTATCAGGCTAAGATGTCAAATACAAAACTCACAGGAGCTGAGCCTTTGTGAAAGGAGCCCTTCAGGAAAACCTCCGATGTGGATTTGGAACCTCCCGCCCCTCACACACACCAGCCCAGGGCTGCACACGTTCCATTTTCACAAGAAGCAGACGCAGCTGCCCCTGTGTCTCTGGCTCTGCTGGCCGCTGGTCTCTCTCAGGCCTGCCAAAGCGCTGAAACATCCTTCCTGAAGCAGACTGCCCCCCTGGGATAAGGAAGGAGGATTATGTGCTCCCTGCAGGTCCTGGGTGGTGAAAAGGTTCTTTGTGGTAATTGGACTGCACCTGAAGGATCTTTGTCAAAAGTCCCTCTTGATTAGAAATCCTGTTTGTGTGCTCTCTCAGTCTTTCTTTTGTGTTTTTACAAATTTAAATGTGTTCTTTTGAATAGATAACACATTCACATTGCTTGGACAAAAGGGCAAACAGTAATCTTTTTCCCACCCCTCCGCCCAGCCATTCAGCTCTTTTCCTCCCCCAAGGCAACCCACGTGACCAGCTTCTTAGGTATTCTTTTGGAGATATTCACTTGTGCCAGCAAATATTTAAATGTATTTGAATATGTAAATTAATTCAAATAGACCACTCTTTACACAAATGGTACTATCTATTTATAGCCAATGCCCTGCCAAGCAGCTGGATTCCTGACATAACCAGAGAAATTGCAGGGTTTTTTTGAAAAGAAAAATCTAGTGCGCCTGTAGCTGGATCAGTGAACCTGAAGCATGACGAAAGTGCTTTATGCTTTCAGACTCAAAACATAGCCAGTGGCCTGGGATGCTGGCCCTTAGATCACATGAAATCACATCAGATTTCTGCTTTGTCTCTTGATGCTAAGAAGTCAGTGGAAAAAATGTCAAAATAGTCTATTTTTTTTTTTAACGTTTATTTTTGAGACAGAGAGAGACAGACCATGAACGGGGGAGGGTCAGAGAGAGAGGGAGACAAAGAATCTGAAACAGGCTCCAGGCTCTGAGCTGTCAGCACAGGGCCCGACGCGGGGCTCGAACTCACGGACCGTGAGATCATGACCTGAGCCGAAGTCGGACGCTTAACCGACCAAGCCACCCAGGCGCCCCAAAATAGTCTACTTTAAAGGCACAGGGGGCACCTGGGTGGCTCAGTTGGTTGAGCGGATGGATCCTCTGTCCCCCTCTCTCTGCCCCTCCCCTGCCTGCACTCTCTCAAAAACATTTAAAAATAAAATAAAATAAAATAAAATAAAATAAAATAAAAGGCACAGGATCCATTCAGACAGCACATGGGAGAGGCTTCCATAAGCTGTTGTCGCTCTAGGACTGGATGTTACACTGCCCACTACTTCATTTGCCTAAGGCTTTATCTTCATTCAAAGCACAGACAGCTGCCACCTCATTTGCTTTTCAGATCAGCCCTGTGAGGGAGGCAGCACAGGCCTTTTTTTTTTTTTTCACACCAAACCTTTACTATTGAGAAAACTATGAGGAGGTAATGTGACTTGCTCAAGGTCGCTGGTAAATTAGCATCCAACTTCTCCTCCAATGCTCCTTCCATCTTGAAACAATCTTGATCAATATGGGCAACATGGGTTGTCTTTGCCCACTTGCCCTTTTACTGGCGAGTAGGGCTGCCAGATAAAATACAGGATACCCAGGGTGCCTGGGTGGCTCAGTTGGTTAAGCGGCCAACTCTTGATTTCAGCTCAGGTCATGATCTCATGGCTCTCATGGGATTGAGCCCACTTTCAGGGACTCTGCACCGACAGCATAGAGCCTGCTTGAGATTCTCAATCTCTCTCTCTCTCACTCCCTCTGCCGCTCCCCCACTCATGCAGGCGTGTGCTCTCTCAAAATAAATAAATAAGCGTTAAAACAAAATACCCACTTAAATTTGAATTTCAGATAAACAACACATTTTTATTTCCAAATGAGACTACCAAGGTGGAGGGGAACCCACAGGGGATGATACGGAGCCCGCTGTACTTGGAAGGGATGGAGGACTCCCTCAGTATGGGCTAGGAGGTCAGCAGGCCTGCTCTGTTGTAGCTAAGTGTCTCAGAGTGATCTGAGTAGGGACTCAGATCAGGTGCCCGTGGAGAGGTGGAGGTACTTCGGCAGAAACGGTAGGAAGTTGATATACACTGGACACATACTATAGCCTTGGATGTGGTCCTACAGAAAAGAGGCACATTTAGGCTAAAAGCAGAGAAAGAAGAAAATACAGCTTCGCTGAGAGATTCTTTTTGACTACAGCCAAGAATACATGCTGGTCAAGAGTCAAATGATACTCTTGTACTTTCCAGGTCAGAAAGAGTGAAATTCTTTGGCTTGTGCTGAAGTTTGTGCATGCAAAAGCATGGAGACATTTGTGACAGTGGTTTTAAAATTGTGTGTGCCTGTCAAATTCATAAAATGCTACACTTCAATACACCTGACTTCAAAAACAAAAACAAAAAAAAAAAAAAGGGAAAGCAAAGCAAAAACAGACAATAACAATGAGGATGAGGAGCAACTGGTACGCTCAGACATTAAAAAACAAGCAGAGGGCACTTCGGTGGCTCAGTGGGTTAAGCGTCAGACCTCAGCTGGTCATGATCTCACAGTTCTTGAGTTCAAGCCCCACTCTCTGCTGTCAGTGGGGAACCCGCTCCGGATCCTCTGTCTCCCTCTCTCTCTGACCCTCCCTCGTGCTTGCTCTCTTTCTCTCTCTCAAAAATAAACATTAAAAAAAAAAAAAAAAAAAAAAACAAGCAGAAACAAACTCTGCAAACAAAATACCTTGGCATAATGGCATTTTAAAAGTCTATCCTTGTTGAAAAGAATATTTAGGGGAAAGAGTAAAAAACAGAAAAAAGTATCTTAAATACTCCTGGCTGGTATCAGAAAAAAGATTAAAATGGTCTAGCAAGATAAAGTTGCAGAGAAGAGAGATTCTGTAGTCCATGAAGGGATGTACCCAAGGATAGGATGTCGTATTCTAGGTAAGTGACACCTCCATTAAAATGTAACTGGATTTCCCAGCAGGAGGCTATGAAGCCCACATCACACTTAGCAAACACTAGGTGCGTGAACAACCTGACATCACGCAAATCCTAAAACCAGGGGCACCATGAGGAAACTATCAGCATGAAAGACAAATGGCCTTGTGCTCACCGTGTTTCGTGTAGTCTTCTAGGCCCGTAGCCTTGAGGTCCACGCTGTGAATTTTGCACAAGACTCTGTTCATGGCAGTGTAAATGGCCCGCCTCTGGGTGGGCTCCAAGCCTGGCAGAGAGGGGTCTCTGTAGATGAGGCCTGGGCAGTACTCCATCAGATAGAAAGGAGTACCGATGACCCTGGGAGGGACACAGACAGGATGTTTCAGTGGCCCAGCTCATAACATGGCAGGCTGTTAGTCATGGTATTGCTCTAACTGTCCTGTGTGTTCATTCCAAGAACTGAGGAAGGAGTTCAGGCCCAGGGTACTGGATGTTTCCTTTCTCCTTCGTGCACGAGCACAGGTTAGAAGCACCCCATCCCCAAACCAGTCCACAGACACAGCCCTGTCTATACTTCCTTGCCCGCATACCTCTCTTCCATTAGGTCCACTTGGGGAAGCTATGGAATGGAGTTTAAGAGTGATAATGTAGGAAAGCATATTGAGAGGAGGCTAGACATTACTAGAAATCAGTTGACTGTTCTAAAAACTTGTTTTGAAAATTCTACCATTAAAACTGTTTATCCTGATTTGACCATGGGCTAGAACTTAAATTTATTATTAAATTATTAATTATCTTAAGTGTAATAATGCTGCTTTGATTATGAAAGAAAATGTCTTTATTTTTAGGGGGGGTATGCAACTTACTTCAAAAGATTCAGCTAAAAATATATATAGAAAAAGAAAATATATTTATAAAATGTATAAAATTATAAAATTATTAGAGTGTGTAATTATTATTATATAAAATTATTTATATCATACACCTATACACGTATGTAAACATACATATATTCACACAGAAGGCAAATATGGCAAAATGTTAGCAACATTTTAATCTAGATGAGAACTCTTTATGCTACTTTTTCTTTCAACTTTTCTATGTTTCAAAATGTTCATAATTAAATAGGTGGGACAAAAAAAAATTCAAAAAGGTTATTGCAAAGCAGTTTAAAAACAACTTAGAAGGACCACAATAAAAGATTAACAAAAACAAACATGAAGCTAGGTGGATCCAATTCTCACAAAAGCAAGTATTTCTTCATCTTTCAGGATAACTTACAGATTTGTGAGCTCTCGGGGTTGGGGGGACGGGGAGGGAATGCTCTAAAGTCTTTCTTCTCTCCCATCCACATTTTGTCTTCATTCTAACAAACTGGGATTTGAGCGACTAGATGGGCTTTTCTCTTCTGTAGTTTGAATATGTAATAAAAAATAAATCCAGTGGCGTCTGCGTGGCTCAGTCGGTTAAGCGTCTGACTTCAGTTCAGATCATGATCTCACAGTTTGTGAGTTTGAGCCCCGCATCGGGCTCTATGCTCACAGCCCAGAGCCTGGACCCTGCTTCAGATTCTTTGTCTCTCTCTCTCTCTCTCTCTCTCTCTCTCTGCCTCTGCCCCACTTGCTCTCTCTCCCTCTCTCTCTCAAAAATAAATAAACATTAAAACAAATTAGTCAATCAATCAATCAATCAATCTGGAAGCACCTGGATGGCTCAGTGGGTTAAAGCATCTGGCTCTTGATCTTGGCTTAGGTCATGATCTCACGGTTTGTGAGATTGAGCCCCGGTGAGTGCAGAGCCTGCTTGGAATTCTCTCTCTCCCTCACTCTCTGCCCCTCCCCCCCCAGATAAATAAATAAACATTTAAAAATAAATAAATAAATCTCATCATTACCCTGAGTCTTCACAGAGGTCAAGAACTCTGGGGACAGGCACCCCAGCATTTGCAAGGGCTTTCATTATCCTGCCAGAATAAAGAGAAATGAATGAAAATGCTGGCTGAATTGATGAGATTTTCTTGAAATTATTTTTCTGAATTAAAATTAGTGTACACAGGAATTAAAACAGAATTCTAAAAAATATCAAATTGACCCCGAGGTATGCAAGAAGAACAAACAACAGATGGAACAAACAAAAACCAAATAGCAAAATTATAGACTTAAGTCAAATATATCAATAGTTACATTACATTGATTAGACTAAACATTTCAGTTGAGACAGAGATTGTCGTATTGCACAGAAAAGCAAGACCTAGCTACATGCTGTCTACAGAAGACATTCTTTATATATAAAAACATAGGGAAAGGAGCACCTGGGTGGCCCAGTCGGTTAGGTGGCCAACTTCAGCTCAGGTCATGATCTCATGGTCTGTGAATTTGAGCCCTGCGTCGGGCTCTATGCTAACAGCTCAGAGCCTGGAGCCTACTTCTGATTCTGTGTCTCTCTGACCCTCCTCCACTCACATTCTCTCTCTCTCAAAAATGAATAAATGTTAAAAAAAATTTAAAAAAAAATTTTTTTTTTCAACGTTTTTTATTGATTTTTGGGACAGGAGAGACAGAGCATGAACGGGGGAGGGGCAGAGAGAGAGGGAGACACAGAATCGGAAACAGGCTCCAGGCTCCGAGCCATCAGCCCAGAGCCTGACGCGGGGCTCGAACTCACGGACCGCGAGATCGTGACCTGGCTGAAGTCGGACGCTTAACCGACTGCGCCACCCAGGCGCCCCTAAAAAAATTTTTTTTAAAGAAATAGCCACATTAATATCAGAGAAAGGACACTTTAAGACAAAGAGTACTACCAGAAGCAGAGGGACATTTCCAGATGATACAAGAATTAATCCATCAGGAAGATACTGCCATCATAAATGTGTACATGCCTCATAACAGGACTTCAAAATGAAAGAAAAACGATCAGAATTACAGAGAGAAATGGACAAATCCACAATCATAGTTGAGACTATAGTACCCCTTTATCAGTAACTGATGGAACTAGAACAAATATCAGTAAGACAAAGATCCAAGTGATACTACCAACGACTTGACCTGATGGCCATTCCCCCAATACTCAACAAGGGCAGGATACACATTCTTTTGAAGTACACACAGTACGTTCACCAAGATAAATCATATGCTGGTTCGTATGATTAAGTAACGGAAATCTTAAACAGTATTTCTAAGATCTCAATGGTATTAAACTAAAAATCATTAGTTTATGACATGTAGAAAAAGCTCAAATATTTGAGGGGTGCCTGGCCGGCTTGATCGGAAGATCATGCAGCTCTTGATCTCAGGGTTGTGAGTTTGAGCCCCATGTGAGGTGTAGATTACTTAAATAAATAAAACATTTTTTTAAAAAGCTCCAATATTTGCAAATTAAAGAACACACTTTCATATAAGCCATGGGTCAAACAAGATATTACGAGGGAAATTAGAAAATATTTTAAACTGTAATAACAATAAAAAATACAACATGTCAAAATTTGTGAGATACAGAAGTGCTTAGAAAGTAACGTATAACTTTAAATACTTGTAAAAAGACTTTAAATCAGTTACACTATGAAGGAAAAAATAAGCCCAGAGTAAGTAGATGGAAAGGAATAAAGATAGAACAGAAATAAATGAGACAGGGGTGCCTGGGTGGCTCAGTCGGTTAAGCGTCCGACTTTGGCTCAGGTCATGATCTCGCGGTCCGTGAGTTCAAGCCCCCCGTCGGGCTCTGTGCTGACTGCTCAGAGCCTGGAGCCTGTTTCAGATTCTGTGTCTCCCTCTCTCTCTGACCCTCCCCCGTTCATGCTCTGTCTCTGTCTCAAAAATAAATAAACGTTAAAAAAAATTAAAAAAAAAAAAAAAAAGAAAGAAATGAGACAGAAAACAGAAAGATTTAATAAAGTGAAACACTCTTCTTTGAAAACAGTTGATAAATCCCTAAATAGACTAATGAAAGAAAGAACAAATTATCACTCAATATCATGAAAAAGAGGGAAAATCACTACAGATCCTATATACATTAAAAGGATAATAAAAGAATATCATGAACAATAAATTTGATAGATTAGACAAATGGACAAATTCCTTGCAAATTATGACTTACCAAAACTAAAACAGGATGAAAGAAAATATCTGAATAACCCAATATTTATAAATTGAATCCATAATCAAAAAACCTTTTCCTAAAAACTCCAGTCCCTGATGGGTTTACTGGTAAATTCTATGAATCACTTAAGGAAGAAATTTTTTCATGTTTTAAAAATTTTTTTTTTTCAACGTTTTTTTTTTTTAATTTATTTTTGGGACAGAGAGAGACAGAGCATGAACGGGGGAGGGGCAGAGAGAGAGGGAGACACAGAATCGGAAACAGGCTGCAGGCTCCGAGCCATCAGCCCAGAGCCTGACGCGGGGCTCGAACTCACGGACCGCGAGATCGTGACCTGGCTGAAGTCGGACGCTTAACCGACTGCGCCACCCAGGCGCCCCTCATGTTTTAAATAGAAAAATAATTACTCAGTCTTTTTTTTTTATTAAAAAAATTTTGTTTAACGTTTATTTATTATTGAGAGACAGAGAGACACAGAGCGTGAGCAGGGGAGGGGTAGAGAGAGGGGGAGACATAGAATCTGAAGTAGGCTCCAGGCTCTGAGCTGTCAGCACAGAGCCTGATATGGGGCTCGAACTCACAAACTGTGAGATCATGACCTGAGCCGAAGTCGGTCGCTCAACCAACTGAGCCACCCAGGCGCCCCAATAATTACTCAGTCTTATCACCAGTAACTGGCTCCTGCTTTTTGCCTGCCTGGTGTCCTTTCCTTGCTTCAAGTTCTGATAACATACCTGGACTTTCCTTTAGGAAACAGCTCTCCCCCACCGTCAGTCCACATGGTCTGGGTGGGACTGATGCAAACCCTGGTTCCAAGGATGGGCACAAGACCCAGATTTGGCCAATCTGAATACTGCATCCTCCTGACCCCAGACAACACATTGGGCCAATGAGTCAAATCTCAGGAGGTACGCTGGAACATTCACTGAGGTTACGGAGGAAAGAAGAGTGGAGAGATGAAGAGAGAGAAAATGAGTGAGTCCCGGTGACGTTATATGGGCCCTTGGATCTGGTTATGCCTGAAAGATTTAAATTGTGACGTCAATAAATTTTACTCCTCTTCCTTTTTTAAAAAAGAAGACTTAAGTCAGTCTAGGTGGGTTTCTGTTGCTTACAGTTGAGGAACAGAAACATGCTAGTCCAACATGACCATGGTAAATAATGTTGTGTTTTTTTCTAATATTTTTGTTTCAGTGCACAAGTCTTTAAAAAAAAAAAAAAATAGGCGGTGCCTGGCTGGCTCAGCTGGTACAGTGTGTGACTCTTGATCTTGGGGTTGTGGGTTTGAGCCCCAGGTTGGGTGTAAAGATTACTTAAAAATAAAATCTTTAAAAAACAAAACAAGAAAGCAGGATAGAACTATAGGTGGCTTCTATCTGTTTTATCACGTTAAAATTTTATCATGGCATTTTTGTGTCAGGCATATTATTGGCTACACTAATAGCACAATCATTAAAGCTGGGCTGTGAAATCCTACTGCCTCCCAGGTATGATGCCCACCTCCGTCACTCACAGCTAGTTGTGTGTCCCTGGAAACACCGCTTAACCTCTTTAATCCTCGCTTCTCTCACCTATAAAATGGGGATCATAATAGTAACATATCATGAGTTGTTGTGAGAATGCTTTGGGTTAACAATACATCCAAAACATTTATTGCAGTGCCTGGCACATACTAAACGCTCAGTAAATGTCAGCTATTACTATTATTGTTGTTATGGCAACAAGTAGATAGACCAAGGTTTAATCATCTCCTGATTATTGTACCTTCTGGGTGTTTGCAATTTTTTATTAAAACAACATTGTGGTGACCATATTACTGCATAAAGCTGTTTTCCCTATTTAGAATTATTTTTTAAAGAGACATTCCTCTAACTGGAATTGTTAGATCTCAAAGTGTGACTACAATGAGGTTTTTAATAAATTGTATCATGCTGTTTTCCAAAATTCCCAAAGTTGTTCAGATTTACCTTTGGCATTTTAATGTTTTTTTGAGAGAAAGAGTGTGAGCAGGGGAGGGGCAGAGAGGGAAAGAGAGAGACACACACACACACACACACACACACACACACACACACACAGAATCTGAAGCAGGCTCCAGGCCCTGAGCTGTCAGCACAGAGCCCAACACAGGGTTAGAACTCACAAACTATGAGAGCATGACCTGAGCCAAAGTCAGATGCTTAACTGACTAAGTCACCAAGGTGCCCCTACATTTAGCATTTTTTTTTAACATTTATTTTTGGACAGAGAGAGAGCATGAACGGGGGGAGGGTCAGAAAGAGAGGGAGACACAGAATCTGAAACAGGCTCCACGCTCTGACCTGTCAGCACAGAGCCTGACGCGGGGCTCGAACTCGTGAACCACGAGATCATGACCTGAGCCGAAGTCGGCCACTTAACCAACTGAGCCACCCAGGCGCCCCACCCCCCACATTTAGCATTTTATAAGCAGATACTATATTACATTTCATCTTCAAATGCCCATTTTATTCCTTTACTAAAATGGAAATTCTCTGCATTCCTGGATTTTTGGAATGTCACCACAGCCCTCCAGAATTCCTCAGTACCCCTGGGAATGGTCAGAGTTCACAAGCAGGATGCATGAGAATAGAGTGGGGGTTTCACACGTTTAGGGTTTCTTTCCTCTAAATACAAACCTGCTACTATGTGGGTACATATATAAATGTTCAGAAATAGCTACAGGTTTTCTCCTCTGATGACCCCCTAAAGCTTCGTCATTCTCAGTCACCATTGCCTGCAATACTTGGAGAAGTCAGATTCTAGGAACTAAAAAGTCCAAAGAAGAAAGAGTAAATAGTGAGAACAAGAAGGGACCAAGAGCCAAAGTCACATTTTCCTTACTACTCTGCAACATTCCTTCTACAGAACATAATGGGCTGGAAGGAAGAAGGAAGCAGAGGAAGAGAAAGGCTTCCAGGAAAGTAAGCCCCGCTCTGGAGACCATCCAGAATTTTCATCTCAGTTTCAAAGAATTTGGAGCTAGGTTTTTTTTCAACCTGCTATGTTTAAATTTTCCTATTTTCAAAAGAAACTATTTTATTTGGGATGGGCTGTAATGCAACCCATTATTATTTTAAAGATTTTATTATGGAAAATTTCAGACATCTATGAGTAGAGATTCATGAAACAAACCCCCATGTAGCCAATTTCAACAACTACCAACTCAATGCCATGCTTGTTTTGGCCTCAGCCCCACTGATACACTGTTTATAAGACTAAAGGTCTTGGGGCGCCTGGGTGGCTCAGTCGGTTAAGCGTCCGACTTCAGCTCAGGTCACGATCTCACGGTCCGTGAGTTCGAGCCCCGCGTCGGGCTCTGGGCTGATGGCTCAGAGCCTGGAGCCTGCTTCCGATTCTGTGTCTCCCTCTCTCTCTGCCCCTCCCCTGTTCATGCTCTGTCTCTCTCTGTCTCAAAAATAAATAAACGTTAAAAAAAATTTAAAAAAAAAAAAAAAGACTAAAGGTCTTAGTCTTTAAGACTAAAAGGTGAGACTAATGAGTAGTCCAATAATGCTTTTTCCACCAGAGGTTCCAAAAAGGTCTAGTTTCCTACAGGTTTAGGTACAGAAAAGAGAAGACAAACTTCTGAATAAAATTAGGTTACATGTTCTTATTTGAGATAATTTTGGAAATTCATACTTGCGGTTTTAAATGTCTCAAGGCAGTCTGATGGAGAGCTGACTTGTCAGCTCAGGGCTGAGCTGCGGAGGATGGAGGGGAGCACACCCCAGCTCTGAGAAGTTACCTGAACTCCCTCTCCACTGCATGGGAGGATGGAAGGAGTGTCCCCGGGGGCTTCTTCCGCAGAACCAGCTGGTGGTTAGCTAGCCTGATGTAGTAGGTTGGATTTGACTGCCCATGATCAAACTGAAGGAGTTCCAATGGGCCTGCAAGTTTGAAAACAAAGATAACGACAGTGGTTCGGAAGGATAGAGCTGGGCATTCCTGCTCTCTAACAAGTACCACATTTGGGATGCAGGACATTCTGATTAGGGATGCACCTCCGACTTGGGCACCAGAAGTGATGGAGGCCCAGGCCTACCGTGCCAGCCCAGGTCCACTACAGTGTGGCAAAGGCCACTCCATTTACACCACAATCATCTTCACTTTGTGCAGGTGTCCAGTTTTGTCCTTCTTGCCAACTCCCGCTCCACGAAGAAAAGCTTTTCAGTTCTGTTTATCAACCACAAGCACGGTCATGGCAACCCACCATGCTGAAATGGAATGCTTTAAGCCTGAGGATGAAAAGCGCCCTTGTGCATCCCTCAGTCCACACTCGGCCAAACCACGCCTGAGACTGGCGTGACGGCTGGGAGGAGCTTCCGCGGAGGCCTGTAGCTTGAGCTGAAGTGCTTCCCTGAGATGCTCTCTCCCACCCCAAGGGGCTCAAATCCGTGGCTCCCGCTCAGGAACATCCTAATTAACCTTCAGCTTCATAACGAGACTGAACTCTGGACACAGATTCGTTTCACATGGTCAGAAGAGCAAGAAACTGGCATTTGCCTGAGTTAGCTGGAGCTGGCCTGCTCAGAAGGGGCCCCTCAGCTTTGCAGAGGCCCTAAGAACAATCCAATCTCTGGAAAACATAAGTGGAGCTCCACGCAAAAAGTCTTCAAGGATTAAATGGGTGAGGCAAAACTTTATCACCAGGTGGAAATGTCTTCCAAGGCCCCCGAGGCACCTATTTTTCTGAGAGAGGAATATGAAGAATCAAAGAGGGGCCTTTGAAGGGATGGAGACAACTTGTCACACTGTAAATTTATGCAGCTTCTTAAGTCACCTCCACAAAACAGGCTGTCATCTCAAAACATTTAGACTCAAACACCCCTGGGCACGTACACAGTCTCCAGATCCCAGGCGATCCCTGCCACACCACCGTCTCGGGTGGAAGAGAGGGTGAGTGTACTTTTGGGGTTCATGCTTTTCCCCAAGCAAAACTGAAAGCTGCACTCAGATCCACTGAGCTCCATGGCTGTTTTCCTCACCACACAGCCTCTGTCTCCAGCATATTCCACTAGGGTTTGAAAGTGAGAACCAGACTGAAGCCTAGCCTTGAAAGAGTTGGCAAAAAACAGAACTTTAAATACCTGTGCTTTGGGTCCCCAGTAAGTCTTTGAGGTACTTCTCCAAGGAACCTCGTGGAATGTCCATTGTCTTTCTCATGGGGCAAGTGTTTGGAACAATCATTCTCAACGTAAAACCCAAACAGGTTTCTAATTCCTTTACTGCAGTTTCTGGGTCATCAACCTGGTTTCAAAGAGAAGACTGAACATGTACCACCAGTCAACCCTGACCTGGCCTCCTGTCTGTTCTCTAAAAGGGCAGTTTTTTAGAGGAAAATATCGAAGAAGTCACGTTTCTGAGCAAGGACTTTGGAGGCCAAGATATTCAGCTAATGAGGAGGCTGTATAAAGACTTTGCTCTTGCCATTTAATTCTTAACCACACTAAACTTTCTTATTGGCTGGGAAGAGTGCCAGTTAAGAGTCCACGATGCTCCTTCATGCCAGGAGGGCATGATACTGTGCTGCAGCATCAACCCTGTCCCTATGGCCCATCAGCTTCATAATGGAAACGCAAACACAGGAAGCTGGACAGAGACGTCCTCTCAGGTGGCTTCTTGTGCTTCACAGCCATGACCTGGGTGGTCCGTGTGGCTGGTAGCTGCCGGCTCCCTACCCAGAACAGTGTCACAGGGACAGCCTAGCTGCCATCCCAAATGTCTTAAGCCTGCCATTCACCTCCTTGCATAATTCTTTTCTCAAACTGCCTTCTTAGTGTCTGTCTTACTTCCTTTCAAAAATAGAGTGGCTTGTCATGTAAATATCCTAAAATTAATAAAAAAGAAGACCACAGCAACATGGGGGAAAACCACTAAACACAACTATGATTGTTAACAGGACAAGCTTAGAAATGCTGATGCTAGTGCCTAGAGCACAGCAGGGGTTCAAAAAATAGTGATCATTACCTGTATGGTGTGAATGCCAAGGCTGGCAGCCGCTTTTAGATTCGGTCCAAGATCATCAAGAAAGATGGACTCAGAAGGCGGCAGGCCAAGCCGCTCCAAGCACAGCTTGTATATCCTGGGGTCTGGCTTACAGACACCTTCTAGGCAGGACTCCACGACCTGAGCGAGGGACGGGGATGAGAGATGAGTGTCCCTAAAAGGTGGTGCTCCCACATGCATACTGGCATATTTTTTAAAAGAATAATAGGAAGACCATTGAGATTTGTTATAATAAGTAACTTCAGAGTGTTACGATATAAAATGATGTTGCTTTTTAAAGTTGGAGATATGGTAATACCGGGTTACTAGCTGGGGGCAAGCTCAGAAAACCAAAGTTCTGGTTCAGAAACAGCGACCTTGCGCACACAGCGAAGCCACAATGGGCCTCAGTGTCATCGTCGGCAAAGTGGGGATGCTAATAGCTATCTTACCTATCTTAGCGGTTGCTGAGAAAATTAAATGAAAGTTGAGTGGTTCCAAAATGATGTTAGCATTTTGCTAATGTTAAATATTGTGGCTACACAGAAGAGCTGTAGATTTCTACTTCGCCATTTTTTCAGAAAGAAGGGAGGGGCACCTGGGTGGCTCAGTCAGTTGAGTGCCCGACTTCGGCTCAAGTCATGATCTCATGGTTGGTTCGTGGGTTTGAGCCCCACATCGGGCTCTCTGCTGTCGGTGCAGATCCTACTTTGGATCCTCTGTCTCCCTCTCTCCCTCTCTCAAAAATAAACATTAAAAATTTTTTTTTTAAAAAAAAGAAGGCGGCACTGTTTACTAACTACAAAAGGCACATGACCTTAATGTCTGTATTTCAGAAATTAAAAAGCAAAACAGCCATCCTCAACTTATAAAAATCCCATGGGAGAACAGACCCCAAAGAGACTGTTCATGGCAAAGTACTATTCCTTTCACGCAAAGAGCTTCCTGTGTCCTGACAACCTCACTTCCACTGTGTATCTGGTCTGGAAATGCAGTGGGGGGTGGAGAGTGGGGGGTGGGTATGCTTCAGAGGGTCCAGATGAAACCCTGCAAAACCAGACCCAGTGCCAGGCAACCTCTGATCCATCAACCTGCAGGTCCTCTTACACTGTCCCCAGGGCTTAATCTCCTATAAAGTGGGCCTAAAACAGCCACAGAAGCTTATAACTGACACCCTCTGGTCTGCCCTGAGAATAGAACTCAATCCATGCTCACTCCAGGAAGGACTCAGGCTCTCCAAAACCAAGGACAAACCCTTCCCTCTACTCTACATTTGCATTATTCAGGGTTGGGTGAGAACTGCCCTTTCAGGAAAATAAATATCCTAAATAAATTGGACCACTCTATTTAATCTTCCTTGTCTCTTAAGGAGCCGAATGAACTAAAAAAGACAAGCTCCGTGTAAAGAAAACATCAGTAGTGGGTACCAGAGAAGCTGGGTGTTTCAGACACAGACCAGTGTCCACACTGCGGGAGAACAACACAGCTGTGCTGGCTGAGACAGACAGAGGGGGTGGTGAGCCCAGTGAGCCAAGTTCTCACAAGCAGGCATCTCTCCTGAGGGACTATGTTGAGGGTCACTGTATTGGGGAAGTGAAAAAATTCTCCAGATTTAAGTTTGATAAGATCCCCGGCCTTCTCTTTCTGTTCTATTTTGCAAGTTGAAAAAGTCCTGGAGATGTAGTTCTTAACAATGTGAATATACTTAACGCTACTGAACTGAACACTTAAACATGGTTATGATGGTAAATTTTATGTTATGTGGGTTTTTACAATAAAAAAATGTAAAAATATTTTTAATTGAAAAAAATTAGATGGAAAAACATTTTGAAGCCGAGACAGATTCCTGTAATACTGGTTTAAGAGTTCAGCCTCTAATGTTGACAGAGAAAACATCTATGTATGTGTGTGTGCGTGTGCTTTAGAGAACAAAAATCTAAACCCTTGCCCTTGATGAAATGTTTTTAAAACTCCAGGTCTTCTGCAGACCTAAGATACGAAAACCCATCAGAAAACTCTTGGAAAGCACATGCCAAAGTGCCTGTGAAGTCTGAATAAACAAGTCCATTTTTTTTTTTTAAAGAAACTCATAGGTCTTTTAAATTGTAGCTTCATTTGAAGGGCTGAACGTGAGCCTGGACAATTTAATTTGTCTAGATGAAGATATCATTCCTATAGCTGCACTGCACTCTGAAAATAACCAAAACGTACTGAATACTGACCATGTGCCAGGACCATGCAGAGAGCTTTGCATGCATAATTCTGTGGGATGCACGCAGCGACCCTACAACAAAGAAATTGCTATTCCCGAATTACAGAGGAAGAAACTGAGGTTCAAGGAAGCAAAGCAACAGCCCGTGATCACCTGGCTAGCAAGCTGCAGAGACAGAATTGAATCTGGCTGAAGTCCCGGAGCACTCGGAGGGGAGGGGGCTTGGAAGAGCGCTGTTTGTGTCCCACGGGGAAAACAACAATCAAAGCAGGTGGGGAGCTAGACAAGGTGTACAGAGGGGACAGGACTCTATCTCTGACAGGCTTTCTATAAGAAGGAAGGAGGACGTGGGAGGTGAAAACAGCACTAGGCTGAGAGGTTCATTTCCAACATTTGCCCTCTGAATTTCCACCTGTCAATTTTACTAGCTTTTATGTTCTAAAATAGCACTATCCAACGGAACTTTTCAGAATGATGGAAACGCTGTATACGCTGTCCAGTATAGTAGCCACTAGCCGCACGTGGTGAGTGAGCACCTGAAATGTAGCAGGTGCGTACTCTGCGGGGCAAGGATCGTGTCTGTCACATTTGCCACAGTATCCCTTCACGTGTAGTCAGTGGCCAGCGCGCAGTAACTGCTCAGTAAGAATCTATTTTCTAACTGAAGTTTAAGCAAGTCAGCTACGAATAATTCATATCTGTCCCAGGATGATAATCTATTTCTCTCTTGGGGAAATGGGGAATCGTTTATAGGAGTAACCTCCTGGCACAGAAGACCATCTTTCACTCAGTATGTTCTCAGGGCAGTTTGATGGTCTAGCACTGGGCTATCCAATATAGTAACCACCAGCCATATGTGATTATTTACATTTAAACTAATAAAAATGAAATAAAATTCAGTTGTTAGTGACACCAGCCACATTTCAAGGGCTTAATGGCCATATGTGACTAGAAACAACCATATTGGGGGCACCTGGGTGGCTTGGTCGGTTAAGCGTCCGACTTCGGCTCAGGTCACGATCTCGCGGTTGGTGGGTTCGAGCCCCGCGTCGGGCTCTGTGCTGACAGCTCAGAGCCTGGAGCCTGTTTCAGATTCTGTGTCTCCCTCTCTCTCTGCCCCTCCCCCATTCATGCTCTGTCTCTCTCTGTCTCAAAAATAAATAAACGTTAAAAAAAATTAAAAAAAAAAAAAAAAAAAGAAACAACCATATTGGACATTTCCATTACTGCAGTAAGTTTTATTGGATAGCACTGGTCTCAGGATTAATGCCACAGAAATAAAGGGCAACATCACTGGTCTTTTTTTTTTTCTTTTAAAAAAAATTTACTTAAGTTATCTCTACACACAATCTGGGACTCAAACTCACGATCCTGGGATCAAGAGTTGTACACTCTGCTGACTGAGCCACCTAGACACCCCAACATGGTTGGTCTTTGAAGAGATAAGGTCAAAGGTCCCTTTAGATGTGAGGGCTGACGGAAGTTTGTGAGTTATGTGACGAATAAGGTTCAAACCCAGAACATGAAAGAGTCTCTAAAGCTGAGGTTTCAACCAGTTATCAAAGACCATAAATGCTGGACCTTGCTGAGAGCTCAGAGATGTTTTAGAAGTCCTCTTTTCATCCTGTTAGGTCTAAATCTAATTTAGTCAAGTTAGACTGACTAAGGAAACCCATTCACTCAAGACCTGCTACGAGGCAGTGTTTAATGATGCATCCTAAAGCAAGGACAGAGACTCTGTTTCGATAGTTTTGGATTACTTCAAGCTTACCACATCAAACTGTTTCCGGTCCAGGGGCAAAAAGCTTTTCCCGTTGGGAAGATAAAAATTATTGCTCAAGACTGCAGTCCGAAGGCCTTTTGCCCGAATTTGAGTTATGGCCTCAGTCATCACTGGGAACTGCTTCGCCACTTGCTCACTGGTCAGCAGGGAGAAAAAGGAGCCCACAGGTACGGAGGTCTTTGACTAAAAATGGGGGAGGGGAAAGGAGAGGCAGCAATAATTAAGAGTAGGAGGAACAGCTTATGACCAACAGAGAAAAACACGGCTTCCTGTCTTCCTACTGCTACCTCGTTTGATTTGCTACCTAAAGGAATTGTCCCTCAGCCCCGGTGCAGAACTTCACATACAAGGTTGTAAAAAGTAACTTCAGGTGACAGTGGTGAGGGAATGGAGCTATTTATATCAATAGTCCAGTTAAATTAATTCTTTATTTCAGTCATGGATTGGCGATTTTACTTATTTATTTTTAAATGTTTACGTATTTGTTTTTGAGAGAGAGAGAGAGAGAGAGAGAGAGAGAGGGCGCATGCACAAGTGGGATGGGGGTGGGGGGCAGAGAGAGACACACACACAGAATTTGAAGTAGGCTCCCAGGCTCTGAACTGTCAGCACAGAGCCCAGTGTGGGGCTCAAACCCACAAACTGTGAGATCATAACCTGAGCTGAGATCCAGAGTTAGATGTTTGACTGAGCCACCCAGGCACCCCATGGATTGGCAATTTTAAAGAATATCAGAATATCCAAGGACAACTCAAGCTAAAAGTATATTAAGCAGGTATCATTTCATTCTTTTTTAAAAATTTATTTATTTTGAGACAGAGAGAGCACACACACGCAGAGGGAGAATCCCAAGTAAGCTCTGCACTGTCAGCACAGAGCTCAATGCAGGGCTCGAACTCATGAACTGTGAGATCATGACCTGAGCTGAAATAGAGTGAAACACTTAACCGACTGAGCCACCCAGACGCCCCTATAATTTAATTCTTAATGATCCAGAAGACATGTAATGATTTCGTATTGTGAACTTCAGCTTCTGACCCATTTTTCATTTTTAAATTCAATCTACGTGGGTTTTGGAAACTGTTACCATATTTCAAACATTTGCAAAGGCAGGTCTGCTCTTTTATACAAACACACACATACACACTATGGAACAGCTTTCTTGAGATACAATTCACATACCACACAATTCACCCATAAACTGTACAATTCAAAATTTTTAATATATTCACAGTTGTGTAACCATCATCACAATCAATTTTAGAACATTTTCATCACCTTGAAAAGAAACTCCATATATATTGGCAGTCATGTTCCATTCTACCCCCCATTCCCAATACTCTCAGTCCTAGAAAATCACTAATCTAAGTTTCTATTTCTATTGATTTCCCTGTCCTAGACATTTCATATCAATGGAATCATACATTATGTGGTCTTCTTGACTGACTTCTTTCTTTCACTTAGCACAAAGTTTTATATACCTATTTGAAATTGTGGTAAAATATATGTAACATAGGGGCAGTTGGGTGACTCAGTCAATTAAGCATCCAACATTGGCTTAGGTCATAATCTCGGGGTGCAGTTCAAACCCTGTGTCAGGCTGTGTACTGACAGCTCAGAGCCTGGAGCCTGCTTCGGATTCTGTATCTCCCTCTCTCTCTGCCCCTCCCCTGCTCATGCTCTGTCTCTGTCTCTCTCTCTCAAACACAAAAAAATAATAAAATCTTTAAAAAAACATACATCACATACAATGTACTATTTCGACCACTTTAAGTGTGCAGTTGAGCGGCATTATGTACATTCATTTAAAGATTTTTTTTAATGTTTATTTTTGAAAAAGAGACACAGAGCATGAGTGGGGGAGGCACATACTTTTAGATATATGTAGTTAAAGTTCAGTACCTGGGGATGGAAGAAATGCATTAAAAACTTAAAAATGGCAGGGCACCTGGGTGGCTCAGTCGGTTAAGCGTCCCGACTTTGGCTCAGGTCATCATCTCATGGCTTGTAAGTTCAAGCTCCACATCGAGCTCTCTGCTGTCAGCACACAGCCTGCTTTGGATCCTCAGGCCCCCTCCTTTTGTGCCCCTGCCTTGCTTGTTCTCTTTCTCTCTCTCCCAAATGAATGAATTTAAAAAGTTTTTTCAATTCAAATGGATTATTAGGTTTTCACTTATTTGCAGTTTAACCAACTTAATAGCTGAGTATTGCACCCAAACTCTAGGCAGAAAGAATATGTAAATTCAAGTATGTTTATCACTCACGATTTCAGAGCAAAGTCTCCCAAATTGCTGTAAGAAATCCTCTGTTGTTATCTCTCCCCTCATAAATTTCATCCAGGGCCCCTTTTCACCACCTGAGATAAAGGCCTGCAGTATAGTTCCAGGAGGGATATCATTTTGTAGCTCCCATTCTATAGGAATTAAAATTTGCAATGAGTGAAATACATTCAGAGATGGCTGGGGTTTGGAAAGCTCAGGGGAATTACCACCAGTCCCTGTGACGCTGCTGTGGTGCCAGGGGGGGATTCTCACGGGAATTAGGAGAAACTGAGGAAACGCAAAATCTCAGCCTTAGACCCCAAGGCAACAGTGATATGGAGGGGACACTGCTGTTAAGCATCAGGTCCTTACCCTCTACTTGACATGACTCTGGACACTGCATTATGCATTTTCTTCCCTGCTCTCATCAGCTGCCTCATGTACCTCAGGTCGCTCATACGCTCCTGGCACGTGGTAAGAAAACACAAGCGTAATAAGCCACGTTCGGACAGCACACCAAAACAGGCCCTTCATTTTGTAAACTGGAGTCATCCTCTGTGGCACCAGAACTGCTACGCTGAAACGTTCACTTGGGGGATGCGGTCTTTGCGGAATAAGGAAGAAATTTTCCTTTTTTTTTTTAATGTTTATTTTTATTCTTGAGGGGTGGAAGGAGAGTGCGAGCAAGGGGCAGAGACAGAGAGAGAATCCCAGGCAGGCTCCACACTGTCAGCACAGAGCCCGACACAGGGCTCGAACTCATGAACAGTAAGATCATGACCTGAGCCAAAATCAAGAGTTGGATGCTCAACCAACTGAGCCACCCAAGCGCCCCTCTTTTTTTTTTTAAGCTTATTTATTTTGAGAGACAGAGAGAGTGTAAGAGGGGGAGGGGCAGAGAGAGAGAGAGAGAGACAGAGAGAGAGACAGAGAGAGAGAGAGAGAGAGAGAGAGAGAGAGAATCTTAACCAGGCTCCACACTGTAAGCATAGAGCCCAACGTAGGGCTGGAACTCATGAACCCGTAAGATCATGACCTGAGCCAAAATCAAGAGTTGGATGCTCAACCAACTGAGCCACCCAGGCGCCCCTAAAGACGATTTCTATCCATAAGAAGTTCAGGCAGTGGATGGATCAGCATTTGTGTGTACGGGGAGTCTTTGGACAGAGGCTGCTTTTTCTTGTACCAGGTTGTGTGTTTTCTTTCTAAAATATAGCTGCTATGGGGCAAATATATATGTAGCAATCATAAGTATTTCTAAGACATAATATACTTTACACATTTATTTTGTTTTGATAAAGTAGGGCCTGTGCATTGAAAATATTTGACAATATATAAAGTATAAAAAAGAAAGTTAAATGACAAGCAATCTCCCTTAGAAATAATCAATGTTACTAATTTGATACATGTTCTTTGAGAATAGCAAGACTTAAAGCTCAATCCAAATAATCCTACTTATTTGAGAACTAAAATGTGTAACATTTTTTATGGTCTCAGAATTGGCAAGCATGTAAGGAAACTGGCACTCTTGTAGACTGTTGATGGGAGTGGAAAGAAGAACAACCTCTGGAGAGCAAAATTTTAAATATACGTTTGATGTAGTAATTCCACTTCTAGGAATTTCTCCCACATATATATTTATAAAAGTCAGCAAAGATTATGAACAAGGCTGTTTGTGCAGAATTGCTCATGATAAAAAGAATGAGGAATTTAAACACATGTCAGTAAATCACTTGTTACATCAACTTTGATACATCCATAGAATGGAATACCACACAGGTGTATAAACTAGACCAAGGATATGCAAAATACGGCCTGGGAACCAAATCTGTCTCCTATCTGCTTTTGTATTCATGTACTACTGTCTATCACTGTTTTCTTGCTCCAACAGGAGAATTAAGCAATTGTGACAGATTGTGTGGCTTGCAGAGCCTACTTAGCCCTTTATAGAAAAAGCTTGCTACCTGAAACACACCTTGATAAAGGATGAACTGACCTGGGAACATGCTAGACAGGGACACTCTACCCAGGGAGGAGGTCAGAGAGGCTTTCACAAAAAAGAAGTCGTTTTTTTGTAGTTGTTTGTTTGTTTTTTAAGTTTATTTATTTTTAAGAGAGGGGGAGAGAGAGAGCGCGCACATGAGCATGCACAGGGTACGGGCAGAGAGAGGGAGACAGAGAAAATCCCAAGCAGGCTCTGCACTGTTAGTGCAGAGCCCAATGCAGGGCTTGAACCCACAAACTATGAGATCATGACCCAAACCAAAGTTGGACACTTAACCAACTGAGTCACCCAGGTGCCCCAAGAAGTCTTAAAGTCAATATTAATAACCACCACAAGATTTATTGAGTGTGCAAAATACTCCAGGCACTGTGGCAAGTAATATACTGTTTAGGTCACCATCAAAAGTACAAGCAGGATTTGAACAGGCAGAGGAGGCAGGGAAGGGTGGCTGCCAGCAGAGGGGAGAGAACTTGCAAAGACACAGGAGTGTAAAGGTGTTCGGCAAATTTAAAGAACATCAAGCAGTCCACAGAGGCTGAAATGTGGGAAATGCTATGGTACGTGGACACGAGGGCTAATTTGCAAGAGGCCTTGGATACCAAGCGAAAGCTTCTGGGCTTAATCTAAGGGACAAAGCACAGGCACTCGAGCATTTGAAGCAAGGGAGGGAAGGGATGGGATCTGCATCTCAGAAATGTAACTCTGGGGGCTGCATGGAAGGTGGTACAAAACCCAGAGCGCCAGAGGCAGAGAGAAGAGCTAGGAGGCTCATGTGATGGTGCAGGTAGGAGACGGTAGGGTCCTGAACCTGGGCCGAAGCAGAGGGAGTGAAGCGAATAGGTTCTCAAGATATTCTGGAGAAAGCTGAGAAGACTCCTGTCCAGTGATCTTTGTTTTCTGTAAAAGAAGAGATTCGGCTGTCTTCCAAGTATGAAGGCTTGGTGGGGGGAGTAGGAGACTGCTGGGAGGTCGGAAGAGCCCTGTGGCAAATGCCAGAGGAATATGAGCAGAGGAATAGGGAGGCTGAGGGACCAGCTGCAGCAGAAGCTAAAAAATTGCTCACCAAGTCAGTTTGCTTAGCTGGGTAACGTGAAAAGGAAAACCTCACTAAAATGAAGTCAGGACGCCAGAAGGGGGAGCTCGCACGCCCTTCCAACTCCATCAATGACAGACACCAACAGAAGAATCTCCAACAGGAAAGGATGGTGAATTACTGGCCCCAACAGGAAAAAAGATGTATGCTGAACTGACTACCCCACCAGCTCGGCTAATGAGAAATCATCATCACCATGAACTCCTGCCTTTCTCCAATGGACTTTTGTTCAAAACAAGCCCTCCCAACTTCCTCCTCCTTCTCCATAAAATGTTCCTCTCTTTTGTTTGTTGGACTAGCCTATGGTTTTGACCAAAGCTAGCTTGTCCCAAATTGCAATTCTCCGCTATTCCCAAACTCATTTTTGCTGGTTAAATAACTGTTTCATGTTTAACGTCAATAGTAATTTTTTTTACCCAGGGACATATAAAACCTGTACTTGGGTTGGTTTAGCATGGAGAATCGCCCAACCAGCTACCATAGAGGTCAGCTCTTTGGCCCTCTTTTATTCCTGCTGGCTGGAATGAGAATGTGATGGCAGGAGGTAATGCAGCCAAGATAGATCAGGAGGTGAAACTGAAAATGAAGAGTATTTGCAGCAAAGCGATACAATAGACACAACCTGAGTGCCTGATATCACCGAGCAACATACTAGCCCCCTACCACACACCTGAGCTTTCATGTGCCAAAGAAAGAAACTTTGATCTTGTTTCGGTCACTGTTCTGTTAGGTTTCCTAACACTTGAGGCCAAAATTAATCCAATGCGGGGCGCCTGGGTGGCTCAGTCGGTTAAGCGTCCGACTTCGGCTTAGGTCATGATCTCATGGTTCGTGGGTTCCAGCCCCATGTCGGGC
Organism: Panthera uncia; assembly: GCF_023721935.1. Lineage (NCBI taxonomy): Eukaryota > Metazoa > Chordata > Mammalia > Carnivora > Felidae > Panthera > Panthera uncia. Next base: position 82,146,743 of record NW_026057586.1, read on the forward strand.
TCTGTGCTGCTGACAGCTCGGAGCCTAAAGCCTGCTTCTGATTCTGTGTCTCCTTCTCTCTCTCTGCCCCTCCCCAGCTTGCGCTCTGTCTGTCTCTCAAAAATAAATAAGTGTAAAAAAAAAAAAAATTAATCCAATGCAAGTCACTTGAACTGAGTAAGGAAAACAGTAAACCAGGAGGGGCTGATAAAGGATCAGAGACTAGAGGTTTGATCTTGAAGGACATAAAGCAGGTTTCTCAGGCAAGCAGCACGGTTCTCAGAGAAAGGTAGTTAAATTCTACCAATACCAATAACAACAATAACAATGGCAGCTCATCATGAATTGGGAATTTAAGTTGAGATAAGCACTCACTGTGCTACGCAAGTGTCTTCTGTAATCATTTCATTCAACTCTCCCCAAATCCCAAAGAGGTAAGTACCATAATTAGCCTTAATTTAAATTTTATTTATTTATTTTGAGAGACAGAGCCCAATGCCAGGCTCAATGTCACGAACCATGAGATCATGACCTGACCCAAAACCAAGAGTCAGACACTCAATCTACTGAACCACCCAGGCACCCCTATTAGCCTTAATTTGATAACAAAATGAAAATAAAGACTCAGAGAAGTTGAATAATTTACTCAAAATACTCAGCCACAAAGTGGTGCTTGGAATTTGATTTAAGAGCCAGAGTATCTCCCCCTGCCCAAATCTTCCTCTGTCTCCCCTTACCTCACTTCATTCCCCTCCACCCCCAGCCTAGTCTCCAAAAGTAAAACAGAATAAAGAGCTCACCTGCAGCCACTCTCCCTGGAGAAGGAATGAGAACTCCACCCATATCAAAAATCACCGCTCTGTAGGGGCCACCTCCAGAATGTGTCCAGTGCCTGGCTCCCTGGTGCTTGCACTGGATGTGCTTCAGGAAGGCTGCCCTCCGAGGCTGCTGGAGTTGTGACAACTGGAAGAGCCATCTTATGTACATGTTGAGGCCAAGACTGCAGGAGAAGACACAGGGCACAGCTCGCCTTCGTTGCCCCCAGTCCAGTCCACCATCTTAGAGCTCAGATGTGCCAACTTGGCATCTCCACTGATCTCCAGCCAACACTTCAAACCACAACCAGAACTGAACCCTCCCTGACTCCTCCTTTTTCTCAGTTCCTTAGCTCAGTAAAGGGCTCCACCATTCAGCTACCTGCTCAAGCTAGAAAACTGGGATTCACCCCTGACTTCTCCCAGTCCCCCACCTGGGGCGAAACTAGATGCTCTGTGCTGTCAAGTCTTCCTCCTGAAAGCCGCTGTCTACCTGTCTCCACTTACTACCCACCGATGAACTTGCCCACAGATCATTGCAACAGCTTAACCGGTTCCCCTGCCTCTTCTCAAACCCCCTCTTCATTCTTCACTCTTCAAACAGAGTAAGAGTGCTCTTTCAAAACTGTAAATGCGGCCACCTCCTAATGCCACTTAAAATTTTCAGTGGTAGCGGAGCACCTGGGTGGCTCAGTCAGTTGCGCATCTGACTTTGGCTCGGGTCACAATCTCGCACTCTGTGAGTTCAAGCCCCACATGGGGCTCTGTGCTGACAGCTCAGAGCCTGGAGCCTGCTTTGAATTCTGTGTCTCCCTCTCTCTTCCTCCCTGCTCACACTCTGTCTCTCTCTCAAAAATAAAGATTAAAAAAATTTTTTTAATAAAATAAAAACTTCAATGGCAGGATGCCTGGGTGGCTCAGTCGATTAAGCGTCCAACTCTTGATTTCAGCTCAGGTCATGATCTCACAACCATGAGATCGAGCCCTGCAGTGGGCTCTGCACTGATCGTGGAGCCTGCTTGGGATTTTCTCTCCTCTCTCTCTCTCTCAAAATAAATAAACATTAAAAAAAATAAATACATAAAATAACATTTTCAGTGGCTCCCCCACCGCCCTCAAGACAAACTCTTTAACCTTCCTCAAGAGGCCCTCTAGATCTGCCCCCGACTTGGGGTAGCAACTCTCTTTTAACCTTAATCCAGATGATGTGGACATGCAAATCTACATGCCGCTTCCTCAGACCCATGATGTTCTCCTCCAGCTACCACACCTTGGCCTATGCTGTTTCCTTGCCCTGGACTGCTCCTTTCCACCTGTCACCTGGCTAATTCCAAATTGTCCTTTAGGCTCTAGTTTACCTATCACTTCCTTCATGAAACCTCTTCTGGCTACCAGAAAAGACAGGTGAGAAGTCAGTAAAAGGATACCCAGTACTGACCTCCTCCTAGCACTTACCCTCCTACACTTCGCTGCAACAGGCTCCTAAGTGTTCTCCATTTGCCTCTTTTTTTAATGTTTTATTTATTTTTGAGAGAGTGCAAGCGGGGGAGAAGCAGAGAGAGAGAGGGACAGAGGACTTGAAGCAGGCTCTGTGCTAACAGCAGCAAGCCCAATGTGGGGCTTGAACTCACGAACCACAAGATAATGACGTGAGGTTAAGTCAGATGCTCAACGGACTGAACCACCCAGGAGCCCCCATTTGCGTCTTTTCTAAACGTACTGTCAAAAAGTTCGGGGGGGGGGATCATATACATATAACACATACATATGTATATAGACTTACACATATATAGGTATAGAGATAATCCAAATATGGCAAAATGTTATTAGTCTATTTAGGTGAAAGGCAGATGATGAAAAGCATATGAGAGGTCACTCATATAGCATCTAGACACAGTGTAATATTCTTTCAACTTTTCTGTATGTCTGAAATAAAAAGCTGGGGTAAAAAAATAATTAAAGCAGGGGTGCCTGGGTGGCTCAGTTGGTTAAGCGTCCAACTTCGGCTCAGGTCGTGATCTCATGGTTCGTGGGTTCGAGCCCCGCATCGGGCTCTGTGCTGACAGCTCAGAGCTTGGAGCCTGTTTTGGATTCTGTGTCTCCCTCTCTCTCTGCCCCTCCCCCACTTGCACTCTGTCTCTCTGTCTCAAAAATAAATAAACATTAAAAAAAATTTTTTTTAAATAATTAAAGCAAATTCTATTTGCTGTCAGTTTCTCATGAAAATCTTTACACTTTTTGTGTGTATGCTTTTTCTATAGTTTAAAAGCTTATTAAAAATCAGGTTTGAACAAAACATTGGTAAGACAGTCTGTAAATTTACAGGAGCCACTTCAATGCCTCCATAAGGATTCCACAAGCTATGTAAGACTCTAAAGAGAGGATTCTTAAGCAGTAAATCTTCAAGATGATACAATGTGTTTTTCCTGTAACTGGAAATTTGCTGAACTGGGGGTGGGGGGTGGAATTTTGAAATGAAAAACTTAAAGATTGATTTGCATTTTCAGTTTTACTTATGTTCCTATGCCAAGGCCAAGGTTTATGATGGAAGGAGTTTATTTATAGGCTACTAAAAGCGTCAAAACGTTTTGTGTCAGGGCTTAACAGAGATGAAAAGTGTCTCTGGGGCCTGAAGGGCTGACTTTCATCTTAACTGAGGATACTAATGGATGAATGGGCAATGCTCCCATGACCAGCTTGCTTATTCCTTCCAACTAGAGATGATGGTTCTGTTCTAGCCACTTCCCAACACTCTCTTCAGAGCAGCAAAACACTGATTTCTGATCCCTCCAGGCTGGGGTACCTATCCACTGACTGTAACATCTCTCCCTGCTTCATCTGCCGGTAAACTTCCACTTATTTTTACCTCACAGCCTCAGTTTTACCTTTACCTCCTCTGCAGAGGCTTTTCTTTTCTTTTAAAAATTTTTCTTTTTTTAAGTAGGCTCCACACTCAACGTGGAGCTTGAACTCAAGAATCTCACGTTCTACCGGCTGAGCCAGGCAGGCACCCCGGGTTTTTTTTTCTTTTCCCAGGCACTCTCTGGCACTACTTTTTTTTTTTTTTTTTTAACTCCTATTGCTTCTTCTCCATACCTTCACCAGAGCATTTACCCCATTACACAGCCAACTGTTTGCACACCTATCTGCTCCTGTAGTTGTAAGTTTCTTACAGAAAGGCGTATCTTGCCGTTTCATCTTTGTACATATTTCATCCTTGTGTATATCCATCCCCTGGGGCTTAGCACAGCATCTAGACACATAGCAGGTGCTCAGCATAAATGAGCTGGAAGAATGAATAAACTGGATGAATCAGAGAATTGGGGAAGGCAGGGGACAGGTTCTTTGTGATAGCCACAAAGAACTGTTACAAGCCCAACTTGCCCATTGCTAACTAACGATTCTAGTTCTCTGGGACTGGCATCTTTTTTCTGTAACACGGAGAGTATTTGTCTTCTCCGTGACTTTCAGAACAATGAGATTAGTATGATAATGTAGATTTGCTACTTAATTTATGCTTTTATAAACATGCACACACAGTATGTGTTGTCACATGCTAAGATGGTTTAGTAAAGAGGCTTGAGTGTTGTCTTTAGAATCAGATTGCCTGGGTATGAATTCTAGCTCAGCCACTTACTAAGTGTAAGAGCCTGAGCCAGTTTCTCTCGCTGGGATTCAGGTTCCTCCTCTGTAAATGGGAATAATTATACAACGGTTTCATACAGTTGTTGTTACTACTGCATTAAATAAAGTATGTAAAGCACTCAAGTTAATACCTGACACACTATTACCTACTACTGTAATAATTATAAAAAGTCCACAGATCTTGCATGTTATATGCATATACTATGTGAATACATATATGCATTTTCACAGCAATTCTTAACAGGGGGTGATTTTGGTCCTAAGGGAACATTTGGCAATGTACCCAGACATTGTGGGTTGTCACCACTTGTGGGGGGGGGGGGGGGAAGTGCTAGTGGGTCAAGACAAGGATGCCAGCAAACATCCTATAAAGTATAGGACACACACACACACACACACCAAAAAATGATCAGGACTCAAAATGTTAATAGTGCAAAGATTGAGAAACCCTGACATAGAGAGTATATTGAAAGGTGACAGCGTGCAGTCACAAGCTAATAGACTTATGTCATGTGGTCATGTTATATGCATATATCGTTCACGTCCCTACACGTGTCCAGGACATGCTGTGACACATCTTAGATGTCTTTATAGCATACGCTTGGAATAGCATTGTCATGTATGTGCTATGTAGGTCTGTATGTCTTAATGTCTATATGCTAAAGGCAGTCTGACGTACTGGAAAACAAAGATGAATCTAAGAAAAGTGATAAAGAGCCACAGGCTCTATTCATTTAATACTCACGGCTGTGTAATATCCTAGTTTTACGCAACACCTAGCTCAAGGTCACACAGCTCACTGATCAAGGTCGACTCCATAACAGGAACTATGCGTGTTTATCTTATTCACGAAAATATCCCATTACCCCACCAGCGCTTAGGCTCTCAGTAAACTTCGTGAAGTGATGCGGCGGAGAGCAGGGCCCAGATCTAGCTGCAGCACCGCGCACGTAACCAGGCCACCGCCCTAGACAGAGTCAGAAACACTGCAATCGAGTCCCTATTCCTCAAGCGCCTTCAGAGAAACGGATTCACCTCTGAGCTTTAGCATACCTATCTGTAACGTGTGGCTAACACAAAACAACTCCACTAGCGCTAGAGCGAGTGGTGAAACATAACAAAGGCAAGAGCTCGCCATATGGCTAACAGTTCCTCGGACAATTCGGAGCTCGCGGAGCCGAGGACCCCTCGCCGTCGGCTGAAGTAGGCTGGGGGCAATGCCTCTCGCGTAGGTAAACTCGGGCCTGGGCGCAAACCCACCGATCGGCCTAACGCGGCAGCCACTGCCCTCAGTCTTCGGAACGTTCCTCCTTCCCAACCTCTTCGAGATCTCCCCGGGAGCGCAGACTCACCTCCGCGCCGTCACGCCAGTCACGTGCCCGCTTCCCCATCCAATCGGAGCGCGCGCTGATCCGCGCATGCGTAACCCCGCGCGTCGACGACGGCAGCCGGGAGGCGGAAGTGAAGGTTGTTGTGGCTCGGCTGGTTGCGCGCGGAGCTGCTGCTACCGAGGCAGCGGCGCCGGCGCTGAGGCGGTGGCTGCGCTGCCGACTCTGGACCTCTTGGCCTCTCGGCTCGCCTCCTAGCCTCGCCTGAGCCCGCCGGGGCCCGCGCCGGCCAGCGCCTGCCCTATGAGTGTGTCACTGGTTGTCATCCGACTGGAGCTTGCGGAACACTCGCCCGTCCCCGCCGGCTTCGGCTTCAGCGCCGCGGGTGAGTCCCGCGGCCTCGCAGCCTTCCGTCTAGCCCCGTGCCTGGGCCCGGGGAAAGGCGGTGGCGAGGGTCTTTGTCAGGAAGAAGCTGAGAGGTGGTTGAGATTCCTCTTACTCCACCCATGCTAAATAGGCCGGATGTCATCTCTGGGAAGCCCTTCCCGGCCCATCCCTCCTGGTGCCTTCCCACGGGCACCCTTTATACCTGGCACGTCGCCCTCTCCACCCGGGGTTAGAGTCAAGTTTTGTAAGTTACTTTCCTCTAGGCTTTGTGAAGGCAGCGACTGCATCCCAGAGATGCTGACGGTTTGTGGTTTAATTAAATCGTTCCTCTTTGGAAGAATATCTATTTAGGCGCCCTGCAGCCATAGTAATAACTAAAATGAGTACACTTCCTATGTGTTATCTTTAATTATCTTTACAACAGTCCTGTTACGTAGATGGGTGGTATGCTCCTTTTACAGATTGGGAAACTGAAGCCCAGTGGTTGAATGACTTGCCCACAATTATCTGTAGGTGGTAAAACTGGGATTCTAACTTAGAGCTGGACTTGAGAGTCTGAGCTGTTCGTTACCAGCCACACAGTCTGCTTCGTGGCGAATGCAACTATGACTGCGTTTCTTGAACCTTAAGCAATTACCTAACAGTAACAGTTATTCAAGAAGAAATCACTGAATGCTCACCATCTGCTGGAACTTCAGTTGTTTGCAGAATCAGACATGGTCTCTGCTGTAATGGCTCCAGCAGCTCAATGGGGAGAGATGAATTAAATAATTGCAGAATTATAGTACTGCAGAATTATTATTAAGTAATTGTAGAATTACAAGTGGGAAAACAGCTGTGGAGGAAAGGAAGAGTTTGGAAAGGTATTACACGAGGATCTCTTTGGTTTGAGGAGGGGACATAGGGCAGGTAGATATGGTGTCCTTGGAAACTAACTTGAGTGTGTGAATTTTGGAGCTGCAATTTAAAAATTGAATAGGATTTAATGGGTTACAAGCACCTTTCAAAGACTACAAGTGATCTCTCTGAGTTCTGAAAGTCAGCTTAATTGATATTAGGCACATATACATCTCTAAATGGGTTATTCATTGATTCAACAAAACTTTAAAGAGCTTGCACTGTGTGCTAGGCACTGTCGTGTAAGTGCTGGGGATACGGCGGTGGGCTAAACAGGCCTGGCTCCTGCTCTGATAGAACTTGTATTAAGGATATTTCAATCGAGTCTCCCAAGCTCCTTTCCCATTTTTGTGTGTTTCATTGATTTAAGACCGTGATCACAGATTTTCATGGTATGATGCATGGCATGAGGCTAACCTAGGGTGTTTAAGAAGACTGCTAAAGGTTTTTGAAATTTTTGTTTATTAATGGGCTTGATACCTTCATTTGGAGCTCAACACAGTTTCACTTTACCGGAGATTACTAAAAGTGTTGGTTTGTCTTGGCATAATCACTCTTGAACTCTCTAAAGCTCCTATTCTCGTTGATATGCTTTAAAGTGCATGATTTCACTATGACAACCCTGCATTTCTCAATTTATTGCACTGGGAGTTTATTGACTGTCTGCTGGGCACTAAGGAGCCCCAGAGGTGAGTGGGATGGACACCACAAAGGCATCTGAATATCTTGGGGGAGGGCAGCAGAGAGGAAAAGGAAGGTTTTTGATGGATACATTGAAAGTGGAGAAGAGCTTGTTTTATTATCAGATATTAATCATTCATGTGTTCTTTAGCCGGGGAAATGTCTGATGAGGAGATCAAAAAGAAGACACTAGCTTCAGCTGTAGCCTCTTTAGAAGGGAAGTCACCAGGGGAAAAAGCAGCAATCATACATCAGCATCTTGGTCGTCGAGAAATGACAGATATGATCATTGAGACCATGAAGTCCAACCCAGGTATGCTTTCTAAAACCCTAAACTCGTGTAACATAAGCTCATGGTTGCCTGTTTTATACATGTCATTCAATGAGCCCATGATTTTGACCTCTAGCATACTTTTATCTTTCACTACCTGTGTGCCTTACTTGAGGTTGTCAAGCCAGATTTTAGCCTCTCCAAATATTTCTCCTAAATTAATACTAACAACATGGGTTGACAGCTTTATTCGGTGAGGAGAGCTACTTGCCATCTAGGTTAGTGGCAGATCATGAACGAATCTAGATAAGCATGTTGTATCTCCCACCCCCTGCACACGCCCTTTCAGCTCCCTCCAACCCAGAGCCTGGATGTATGCTACGTCTCCAGTATGAAGATGGTCAGAACTGGTAGGTTTGGCTTTCAAAATTAATAGCCCTGAATGTCCCACTTAGGAGCACATGATGGAAGACGCCTGCTTTTATTATGGTGCTGACAAATGTAAGAGCCGTCCTTAAGTTTCTGTGGGTGTTAATGAAATTTTTATGGGATAAAGAGTGCTTTTAAGTTTAGGCGATCCCCCAAACTTGACTGTGGTGTAAATACATTTCTTACCGCAATTCATTACAGTTTCTCTGTCCAAGTTTATTTTTCTGACTCAAAATTTTAACCTAATTAGAATCCTTCCACCTATTTCCTATCAGTTTATAATCTGCTAATTTTTGATTTGTGAAAGATGAGCTGAAAGCCACAATGGAAGAAAGGAAGTCTTCAGAAGCATCTCTCACTGCACAGAGAAGTAAAGATCAAAGTATAGAATGCATAAACGCTGCTCCCGATTCTCCATCCAAACAGCTTCCAGACCAGATTTCGTTCTTTAGTGGAAACCCATCAGTTGAAATAGTTCATGGTATTATGCATCTATACAAGACAAAGTAAGAAAAAACCTTTTCCTTTTGAGTTGGTCTGTTTTTGTCTTAGGGCAGTGAAAAATGTCTTGCCCTGAAGGGAAGAGGATATTTTAAGGTTCAAAAGCATAGTACTTTCATATATTGTGTATTGGAGAATTCTTAGATGTTTTATATTTGGTTAATCTTATAGATTGGGTCATAGTTTCTTCTCATAGAAGAAATACGTAGATACGCTTGAGAAAATACTTAAGAAAATATTCCCTGAGAAGGTAGGCATGCAAGAGGATTGGAAAATTGAAAGAAAGAAAGATAAAAAGAGGAAGAAAAATTATAAATGATTCATAACATCATTGTGCCCTCCTATCCCCACCAAATCTTTACTAAAGAAGTTGATAAGTCAGTTAATGGATTACAGTGTTGTCATCTCTTTTTACCCTTTTTTTGTGGTCCAAACAAAACTTATAACAAGCCAAAGGAAAGGAAGCATTTGGCTAGATAATCAATAATCTGGGTTATCAGCCCCTTGGATAATTGGTAGCTGATCTCTTTAAAGCCTGTCCTTGTCCTAACATGTTTGCTAGGTCTTCACTGGGAGACAGTGGACACTCGGGTCACCATTTTGGAGCACAGCTGTTGAAGTGAATTTGCAGCATTTCAGAAGCAAATTGCATTGCAGGAGGTTTTTTTCTTTTCCTCTCTTCCAGCTATTCCTACCCAACAACACTTTCTGTAATCTTCAGAGTCCTGTCTTCCTAGTTCTGAATTCTTTCTTATATTTAGAACTCTCTTCTAAACCCCTTGAGAGAAGTCCATAGTTGGAGTTGCCCATTAGCTTGTAGATTGAAAGTTACTCTGGCCACCTCTCTTCCTTCGTGGGGGCAGTTCTCTTTAACTTCCAGAATAGTGATTTTAAAATTTAAAAATGAAGAAGAAAAGAAAAACAGAGTTGTGCTTCTAAGTTACCTAATGAGACATTATTGTTGAAAAGCTAATGAGAATAAAACACAAACTGCAGATTTATAAGCGTAACAAGCTTTTAACTGAAGACTAAAAATGTCAGTGGTGGATGTAATATAGGCCATTTCAAAGCTTACCATAAGCTCTATTGCAGGTATGTTGAAGGGATTCTGCTTTTACCCAGGTAGTGTGTTTTCAGGTATTATAACACTCTGTTTAAATTGATCTGTGAACTAATACAAGGTTTATTTTTTTCTATTTTCTTGGACATAAAAGTTGTCTAATTAGTGTTGTCTGAACTAACCATACCTCATCTATTCAAGACAGTCTAATTATTGTCTTATTAGTAAGATGACCTCCTTAAAAGAAGATGTGAGGCGCAGTGCCATGCTGTGTATTCTCACAGTCCCTGCTACAATGACCAGTCATGACCTTATGAAGTTTGTCGCCCCATTTAATGAAGTAATTGAACAAATGAAAATCATCAGAGACTCTACTCCAAATCAATATATGGTGCTGATAAAGTTTAGTGCACAGGTAAAAGTTAAGATATTAAAAATCTCTTTGCCACAGAAACTGTGTTTTTGAAACTGTGTGATACTAGCCGTGTGTGATTTACAGCATTTTGCACTTAAGACTCTTGATATATACCTATCTTTGAGGGTATTGTTGTCATTCTAGAAATCCTTCTAAATTCACTAGCAGACACACCATGCTAATTCATACCCATAATTTTTTATAGAGCGGATTGGGTATGAAATCTAGGGTTGTATTTTATTTATCCAGTAGTAACTATTCCAGTAGAGCAGTAGATCCCAAACTTTTTGAAACTGATACCATATTCTTATTTGCCACTATGACACTGTGCCCCTGCTTTTCTCATTCCCCTTTTAAAAATTATTATTTGGCACATTTTAGAAAATAAAATCCATTTTATATTTATGTTGGTGACAGATTGGGGATGTTCCTTGAAGTATCAAAGATGCTTTAGAGTTCTGCTTGAAAATCCCTGCCACAGAGAGAAGCAGTGAAAGGATGGTGATATTTTCTATTTTGAAAAGTACTTGCACATTATTACAGATACTTTTTGATATAAGAAGGTTTTGCCATTCACTTCATTTCATTTGTTGCATTCAGCAACATTTTCCGGGGGCCTCAGTTATAAAGGTGTTGGGAAAATATTCTCTTGGTTTTATATGTTCATTGTGAAGCGTATGCATTCATATTTGTATGAATATGAAAATAAGATAAGCCTGAGGTATTATCCAAGTTATTTAAGTGCCATTCTATCCACAGGTTTTAATTTGTTGTTGTTGTTTTTAATGGCTGTTACATTTGTCCATTCATTAGGTTTAGAAATGCAGCTCTGTCAAAAGTGACTTCTTTCTCACCTCATTAGGAAACAGCCTTCTTGAATTTGCCCCAGATCAACAGTTCTGGCTTACAGATTGACAAAGAGTGGGTGTGCCTTTTGATCATTTGCCATTGCCTCTGACCAGTTACCAAGATCTGTGGGTGAAAGGGAGCCGTGACACGAGGCCCACTTGTCCTCTCCTTCCTCATTGCAGAAATCCAGAGTTGACGGCAGTAGCAGTCATTCGTTGGCCATGGGGAGGAAATTAAGAGAAGTGAGGGCTGGATTATGTTTGGGCCTGTTCTGTGGGCTACAGAAAGAGAACCCTTAGTGTAGCACTCTGTGTACAAGAGGGTACGTGATTGTTACCTTTAACCTTTACAGAATACCCCACCATTGGAGTGAGACATTTAAAATAATGAACCTTCCTGCATGCAGACTTAGACTTCACAAGGTGACAGTGAAAATGGAAAAGCACTTAAACAGCTGTGTTCACTGACTGTCGGGAGACCTTCCATGGTCACTGAGGAGCTTTGCAAACAGTGGGCAAGTGGTACCTTTTAAATCTGGTAGCACATGTAATACGAAGGATAATGATGATAATGTGCAGTCTTACTGACTGCTTAATTCTACACCACTCGTTGCACCAAGTGCTTAACGTGTATTATCTCCTGTAGTCCTCACTACAGCCCTGTGAAGTAGATAAGTACTGTTATTATCCTTGTTTGACAAACGAAACTGACTGCAGAGAGAAGTTAGTAGATTGCCCCCAGTGACTGAACTGAGATTTGAGGCCTCACTTTAATCCTAGGGCATATGCTTCTTCCAGTAGGACTGGATGAAAGTGTGCGGAAAGGGAGACAGTCACTGTTGGTAAGAAATTGTAATGGCAATATTTTAGTCATAGCTCCTACTTAACAACTGAGGGAGATCGGTAAGTAACACAAGAAAAGTCACCGATTGGGAAAGAACGTTTAAGAGCTTTATTAGACCTTTTAAATAGTCTGAAGTCTGATAAACCCACAAACTATAGCAAGGGCCACCCCTTTGTGGTGTGCATGTAATGCTGTGGAAAGTTTCTACTACTGTTCATGGATTTTCTTTGTACTTCTGCAATCTCTCCACCTGTCTTTTAACCAGATGTTGGTGGCCCAAGTTCACGGTTATTAGTTCTGAGACAAATGAAACAGTGTGCTGGCCCTTCCCCATGGAGATAGTACCCTTGATCTGAGAATCACGAGTTGTACTATTTATTGCTGATGTTGGATCTTAGGGTCTGAGGCTCATCCTATCAGGGATTTTCTGAGTTCTAAAAACACTTTCCTGGTATAAGACTTGAAGTTGTTAAATTAATACTGGGCCCTAGTGAAAAAACAGTCAAAAGGTAAAAACTATTAAGCACTTACTAGATGCCAGGCCACATAAGTGGTTTTCACATATTAGCTCCTTGTCCTCTCAACAATGCTATGAGCTAGGTGCTGTTAGTTTCATCTTTTATAATTGAGGAAACACACATGGATAAGTCACTTGCCCGAAGCCAATTAAGTGTAGGAGTTAGATTTCAAACACAGACAGCCAGACTCTGTAGCCTGGGAAGCTAACTGTATTCTTATTCCTTTCTTTTTCTCACCAGAGAAGTTTTTGGGTTTTTTTCACCAGAAAATTTTTAAAAAGAGTAATCCTCTGTATCTCCTATAAGCTCTTGAACTTCTTTTGGCCTCAGCTTTATGCTGTAGTTCTAGAGTGATAACGCTTACGTGGTTGTACCGTGACCGTCAGAAAACTTAGTGTTCGGGTAAGGAATTTGTAATTCATCAGAACACAGGAAGGCTAGAGGGGGTCAAGTTTTGTAGTGCTTGAGGACCGAAAAGGAGAGAGAAGCTCTCTGTAGAGTGTGTTGGCTCACTTTCATTTGCATGCTTGGGACAGCCTAGGAGACCCATCTTTTGAGAAGCAAAAATATATTTTCCACACTATAGTTTTGATCACTGTGACAGTAAAGGAACCTTGATCATAATGGGTTTTCCTTTTTCAGAGTTTATCCTGGGAAGAGAACAATTAGAACAAAAGACTCAAAAAAAAAAAAAAAAAAAACCACCCAAACTGGGCTTCTTAAAAATGTTGGGCTCTATACAATGCAAGCATTTTAAATAAAAGAGCTGTTTCTTCTGTGTTTTTTGCAGTTAGTTTCAGGCTTTTGTTTTGTGCATTTCAGCAGTGGGCTGAAGTAGGAACCATGTGTATTTTGTTCTTTACTCTGGTCCTAGCACATAGCACCGTGCCTGGCACATGCTGGGTGCTTAGTGAATATTCAAACGAGCGAAGCTACATTTCCAATACCGAGATTGTAAAGAAAGAGATCTATGTGTTCAAAACATATATTTCCTTGTCATGGATACACAACTCCCTCAAGAAAAGAATCGCTTGTCTGGCGTTAAGTAGATTTTGTCACATGCTCACAAACGGACCCTTCCTCTGAGAAAGCTTGGTCACGTAGCAAGCATTCACAGAGCTGGAGGTCTGAGGAGGAGCCTGCCTTTCCTCAGCTGGCACACGTGTAGCCAGCTCCTGGTGGTGCTTGAGGCCCTGGAAAGCTGACCTGTGGCCCTCACTTTCAGTGGCCACTTCCCTCAGTACACAAATCCAATTGCTCACTGTGCTGCTTACTCATCCAAAGCATTTGAAGAAAAAGACGTTGCTCTTGAAGAATGGGGGAAGCCATTTTAGGTTGCCTCTTAGTAGTTAAGAGATTTATTGTCCAAGAACCGGCTCTTAACATTTTGAAGTTAGGGGCACCCGGTGGCTCAGTCGGTTAAGCATCTAACTTGGGCTCAGGTCATGATCTCACAGGTCGTGAGTTCAGGCCCCACATTTGGCTCTGTGCTGACAGCTCAGAGCCTTTAAAAAAAAATTTTTTTTTTTTTTGAAGTTAAAATGCACTGTACCCAATACAGTTGTTTCCTGAAAAGGAAGCTCCCACTCCCGCCCTCCAAAAAAAAAAAAAAAAAAAAAATCAAAATCTGTGTTCAGAATTGATTATCCTTCCTCAGCTGCTTAGTTCATTTGGTCATATTAAGAAAACATAAATAATCAAAAATCCACACTTGAGTTACATCATTGGAGTGAAATTAAAAGGTGCCAAGAAGCTTGCAATCTTTTGCTATAAGGTTCAGAATCCTATGAAGGTAGACAGGCAAGACTCTTGCCTGGTACAGACTTGAATCTCATCCTAGAGGCTGACACAGTGGCATTTCCTTTTGTAGGACAACTCCCCCGCCCTGCGCACTTGTCTACATTGGTAGGGCCAAAGCACACAACTTCCTGTGTTTGGGTTAATGCCTGTGTGGGAGTAAGATCTAGACAGACCTCGGCCTTTCAGATGCCTCTAAAAATTGCTGAGTTTAAAAACTGAAATTATGTCTTTGTTATTTTCTGTGAAGGCTACACTAGAAGGTTTGGTTTACTTGTGTTCATATTCACAAATGCACAGGTGCCTTTGCAGCCTTACCTACAGGGGACTGTTTCCCCTGAGTCTATCTTCCGCCTCAAGGAATAAGACCATTTGTATTTTATGTTTTTTTATTTTTATTTTTATTTTTATTTTAAAAAAAAAGGGGCGCCTGGGTGGCGCAGTCGGTTAAGCGTCCGACTTCAGCCAGGTCACGATCTCGCGGTCCGTGAGTTCGAGCCCCGCGTTGGGCTCTGGGCTGATGGCTCGGAGCCTGGAGCCTGTTTCCGATTCTGTGTCTCCCTCTCTCTCTGCCCCTCCCCCATTCATGCTCTGTCTCTCTCTGTCCCAAAAATAAATTAAAAAAAAAAAAAATTTTTTTTTTAAACGTTTATTTATTTTTGAGACAGACAGAGACAGAGCATGAACAGGGGAGGGTCAGAGACAGGGAGACACAGAATCGGAAACAGGCTCCAGGCTCCGAGCCGTCAGCACAGAGCCCGATGCGGGGCTTGAACTCAAGGACCGCGAGATCATGACCTGAGCCGAAGTCGGCCGCTTTTACCGACTGAGCCACCCAGGCGCCCCAAGACCATTTGTATTTTAAAGACTGGTTCATCTTAAACCTCTTGATCTTGGTCAGAGGTTTTGCTTTCAATATTATACACTAAGTTGTTTAAAACCTCCCAATGGGATCCTTATCTATGATGTATTATTGGCTTATTGAAGAGAAGGAGTTGGCTTTTTCCTCCATACCGGTACCTGTGGTCCTTTACTCTCCCTAACATAGATGCTGACGTTTTTTAAAAAGAACTCTTTGCTAACAATCATCAGTTATGATTGAGTTCTAAGTTTTGCAAAAATAAGTGTTTACTTTTAGCTGCTGAGAAAGTCCTGACTTGAGGAAAAAAATACTGATATCAAGGGAAATGATGACTGTTGTTGGTTGAATATTAAAGTCATACTGGCTGTCAGCTTTTGCACTTCAGCAGCTTCTCCTGGTTTAAGTGAGATTGTGATGTATCAGGAAACATTGTAGAGACGCGGGGTATCGACCTACAGAGTTTGACTCACCTATGAACCTGCTTCCTGCTTCCGTAGATGGTACTTTTGACAGTTGCTTTCTCTCCTAAGTATAAATTTTAAACGCTGATGAAGAGAATAATTGAAGCTATGCATCTTGAATAAAAGCATGTTTTCAGGATATCTCTCTTAATTTTTTCCTTTTCTCCATTGGTATACCTAGGCCGATGCAGACAGTTTTTATATGGCGTGCAACGGCCGCCAGTTCAATTCGATAGAAGATGATGTTTGCCAGTTGGTGTATGTGGAAAGGGCTGAAGTACTAAAATCTGAAGATGTAAGTGTGCATCATTCTTATATTTTACGTATATGTTGTATACAAGAATATATATATATAACAATGTATATAACATATATATATGTATACATATATAGATATGGATATAGGTATAGATATATATGGGGAAAGAGAGGAATGAAGAGTGATTGCAATGAGTACAAGGTTTCTTTTTAGGGTGATAGGAATGTTCTAAAGTGTTTTTCTTCAAATATCAACCCTTAATCCCTGTCCTGATCCTTAACTCTGTTTAGGTAACAATTTATAATTGCTCTGGTTTGCCATCGTCTGTGGGACCTCTTCCTACAAAATGTGCTCAGCTCACTTAAATCATCTTCTAAAGAAAGTAGTAGATTCAACTCTGTTATATTTTTAAGATTTCCTTTCTTCTAAAGGAGACCTAAAGGTCTTTTTACCTTGAAATCAGCTTGATAGAAAGAAATTCAGGTTTGATTGTTCTATCATTAGGTTAGGTAAAATAAAAATTGACAGAGGGGCGCCTGGGTGACTCAGTCGGTTGAGCGGCCGACTTCGGCTCAGGTCATGATCTTGCGGTCCGTGAGTTCTAGCCCCACGTCGGGCTCTGTGCTGACAGCTCAGAGCCTGGAGCCTGCTTCAGATTCTGTGTCACCCTCTCTCTGACCCTCCCCTGTTCATGCTCTGTCTCTCCCTGTCTCAAAAATAAATAAACGTTAAAAAAAAAATTTTTTTTTTTTTTTTTAAATTGACAGATGATAAAGTCAGGCTTCCTTTGTGCCAGGTGCTATGTAAGGCTTCAGTGTAGGAGATTGTTTTCTCTAAATGAATACGGCTTCTTGAGAGATTTCCTATAGAAAGCTACTCTTCAGGGACCACAGATTAATGTGATTTTTCTCAGCATGTCCTTACATGTATGTCTCATCTTTGCTTCAAGAATTCCTGCTCACTTTACAGCTGGCAGGGCTCAAGGGAGACATCGCGGTGGCGGGGGTGGGGGTGGGGTGCCTTTCTTGACCACAGACCGTTATGCCCCGATTTCACACCCTATTGTAGATTCCTGTACTTTTCTTACATAGCGGTTATGACCACTGGTAATTATACTTTTTCATAAATTTGACTTTTGCCTCTCTCTACCAGATTTTAAGCTCTATGAGGACAAGGCCTGACCTTGTGCTTTGGG
Organism: Panthera uncia; assembly: GCF_023721935.1. Lineage (NCBI taxonomy): Eukaryota > Metazoa > Chordata > Mammalia > Carnivora > Felidae > Panthera > Panthera uncia. Next base: position 82,163,935 of record NW_026057586.1, read on the forward strand.
ATCTGGCGAATCTGCTTTGCTCACCATTGTTCCAAACCTAGAACAGTGTCTGGCCTACATAGCAAGGGCTCAATAAGTGTGTGTCAAATGAGTAAATAAACCAGTGTTGTTGATGCTATTATCACGTAGTAGGAAGTGCTACGTTTTCATTTACTCTGTGGAAAAATCAGTCAGTCCCATTTCTACTTGGCTGCTTTTATTCACTTACGTTGTTAGAGTTCCATACCCTTAGAAGTAGAGCTTGGAGTCCGGTAACATTTGAGATTCTCTGTTAAGCTTTCGGCAGCTAGTCTCTCTTTCCAGAGTATCGGCTCCATGAGGGCAGGGGTCTTTGTGCGCTTGTTCTCCACCATGTCCACAGTGCTATGAGTATAAAGGGTGCTCAGTCAATATTTGTCGTATGAATGAAAATCTTACCGATTTGAACTACTTGCACAGAGAAGAAATGTTGAAAACATCCTACCAGGAGTCAGAAAGCAACAGGTAAACTAGTTAGTTAAAAACAGATCTCTTAGAACCGCGGAAGAAGAGTCAGGCTTACGTGAGGTATTTCCCTGTAGGGTGCCAGCCTCCCCGTGATGGACCTGACGGAGCTCCCCAAGTGCACGGTGTGTCTGGAGCGCATGGACGAGTCTGTGAATGGCATCCTCACCACGTTATGTAACCACAGCTTCCACAGCCAGTGCCTGCAGCGTTGGGACGACACCACGTGAGTGCAGAGCTAATTTCTCACCCTGCCAAAGCCTATTATCACCCTTTCCCAGAATGAAAAACAGCCACCACCAAAAATGAGCCATTCTAAGCGCTTGACTTTATACACCTGGGCGCTACAAAGGTGAAGGGGTCACACGGAAGGGCCTTCCATTTTTCTTCACTTTCCTCTGTTCACATGGGAATCCGCATCCTTAGACCGCGTCCTTCTTAGTATGCTGATTCAAAATCCTTGTGGAGTTTCCAAAAGCAGCATGAATTGTTTGCTTCCAAAAGCCAGAGAATGGGGTGGGGGGGGGGGGGGGGGTAGGAAAGCTTAGCTTTGAGGCTCTTATACACAAATGAAATCTAAGTCTGAAGTCTCCTTTATCACTTGCACTTGATGTTTACCATTTCCTCTGGCTTTCTTACCAATTGGGCTATGGTAGTAGTCTCACATTTTCAATTTAGCGTGTTGTTGAGGGCTCAGTGGCCAGTGGTAATAGCAGTCACTAAGTATGAAGTACACACATGCCTACACCTTCCTGTTTCCCAGCGCAATAGAGGCCTTGTTTGTAGGGTGGCATAGCACAGGCAAAGAACTGAGGGGTAAGTTGTACCACGTTTTTTTGTTGCTTTGCTTTGTTCTGTTTCGTTTTATTATAAATCAAGGGTTGTTCCTCCCTTTGTAAACTGTGCTATGGGACTTAGCTAGACGAGTAAATCAGACAGTGGCCTGGGTTTCCCAGTGGAGAGAGGAAGGAAGGCACAGAATCAAATGATTGTACAAATGAATGTGCAGTCACAGCTGTAACAGGTGTTACAAAGGAGCAGTGTGCAGCGTTGTGACTAGGGAAGTAGAGGCCTGATAACAGCCAGGGCTGCCTGAGAAGTGCAGTCTCCAGGAGGATGAGGAGGCGTTAACCAAGGAAAGAGGGGGACCTGAGAGAAGGCATTGTGAGGGCGGGGATGCGCATGGGAAGGGCAAGATCACATGGCAAAGCCCAGAAGTTAGGAAGGTGAACATGTAGAGGAATCTGTTCTCCACCCCCAAGTGACCAGAAGAATTCCAGCTTTCACAGAGCAGGGACCTCGTCTGGCTTGTTCACTGCTGTGCCCTTACCTAGCAGGAGACCTGGCGCATTGTAAGGAGCTCAGAAAATACCCTTGAGCAAATAAACCCTGGGTTTTCCCTCGAAAAAAGCCCCACTGAGATGGACGCACTCCATAAAGTATTTATCTGTATCTTGTGTCCTTGTGTCTGTCTGCTACACCGTTTAAGTTCTGGACGCTTCTTTGTTCCCTACCACTACAGTTCAACTCTCAGTGCAGGTTAACTGCCCCAGGAGCGTAGCATTTTAAAGTTAGAAGTTGGCTCAGGGACCATATTGTCCAGCCTCCTCATTTTACAGAGGAGGGAACTGAGACCCAGACATGAAACATAGCACGTTGAAAGCATCCTGCAGAGAAGGCCAGAACTGGGACTGGAATTCAACCATCTGTATAGACAAGCCTCACGGCTATCCTCAAAAACACACAGTTCTTTCAGCAAGTAAGTTTCCGCCCTCAGTATAATATGCACCGAATAGTGCTAGGGGTGGATGGGAGAGAATCAAACGTAGATCCTCCGCAGGGAGTTTCAGCCAGCTAAGGGAGTTTACACCTGTACATAAGTGCAATCCAATTCAAGGTAGAAACTGGAGAGAGTAGAGTTGGTTTCCCCACTGAGGGTGGCCAAGAAGGGCTGCGTGGAGAAGGCAGCACTGGTACCAAGTCTTGGAGGGTAGTTTTTTGACACATGCAGATGTCAGAGAAGGATATTCTGGGAAGGTTTCCCCAAATATCTCCTCAGGAAGATAAGATGACAACTCAAAAGTTATTTTTGAAGGGGAAGGAAGGGTTTAATAAACTGTTAATCATCTTTTAATCAATGAGATGGTATGTCATAGAATACTACATATATAATACCAGTAAGGTGATTTTTGTAATTTTTTCCCTTTTCTCTTTTTAATTCTCAGGGATCATCCTTAACATTCCAGAAAGCTCATTCTGGCATAATGTAGGAAATAAGATTGTAGAATTAATTTATTGTTTAATTAAAAAAATTTTATTTGAGAGAGAGAGAATGGGAATGAGCGGGGGGGGGGGGGGGAGAGAGAGAGAGGGGGGCTGAGAATCCCAAACAGGCTCTGCACTGCCAGCACAGAACCCAATGCTTGACCTCAACAAACTGCGAGATCATGCCCTGAGTCAAAACCAAGAGTCAGACGCTTAACCGACTGAGCCACCCAGGCACCCCTGTTTGTTTGTTTTAAGGACTCTTTTTCTCAGTAAATACGCTATGCTTTTTTCTTTTTTTTTTTTTTTTTTTTTTTTTAAGAGAGAGCATAAGCAAGGAGAGAAGGAGAGGGAAGGAGAGAAAGAGAGAGAGAATCCTAAGCAGGCTCCACATTCAACACAGCCCGACACGGGGCTCAATCCCATGACCCTGGGATCATGATCTGGGCCAAGATCAAGAGTCAAATGCTTAACTGACTGAGCCATCCAAGCACCGTATTGTTTTTTAATCCAACCACTACCACAGCTGCCACACAGATCGAAGGAGTGACAGAGCTAGTTTGTACCTTTGACAAAACTGCTTGCTGCTTGGGGCGCCTGTGTGGCTCAGTTGGTTAAGCATCTGTCTTCGGCTCAGGTTATGATCTCACGGTTTGTGAGTTCAAGCACTGCTTCAAGTGAGCCCCGCTTCTCTCTCTGCCTCTCACTCACTTGTGTCTTCACTGTCTCTCTCTCAAAATAATAATAATAATAAATAATAAAATGATCAGTGTCGTGATTTTTTTAAAAAAATGGCTGTGTGCTGCTCACTACAGCTGTCATTCTTGTTTCTGCAAATTTGTCTTCCAGCTTCTTTTAAAAGTTTTTATTTAAATTCCAGTGAGTTCTAGTCCCTGGGCACCTGGGTGGCTCAGTCGGTTGAGCATCTGACTCTAGGGTTTTGGCTCAGGGTATGATCTCGCTGATCCTGAGTTCAGGCCCCCTGACAGGCTCTGTGCTGACAGCTCAGCCTGGAACCTGTTTCGGATTCTGTGTCTCCTTCACTCTCTCTGCCCCTCCCCGCACTGTGTGCATGCTCTCTCTCATAAATAACATTAAAAAAAATTTAAATTCCAGTGATTTCTCTCTCTCTCTGTCTTTCTCTCAAAAATAAATAAACATTAAAATTTTTTAAAGAAAAAAGGGTGCCTGGGTGGCTCAGTTGGTTAAGTGTCCAACTTCAGCTCAGGTCATGATCTCACAGTTCATGAATTTGAGCCCTGCGTTATTAGGCTCTTTGCTGTCGGCACAGAGCCCACTTTGGATCCTCTGTCTCCCTCTCTCTCTGCCTCTCTATGTCTCTTGAAAATAAATAAACATTAAAAAACAATTTTAATTCCAGAGAGTTAACATACAGTGTAATGTTGGTTTCAAGTGTGCAATATGATTCAGCATTCCCATGCAACACCTGATGCTCATCACACATGTACTCCTTAACCACCATCACCCCCATCCCGTCCCCTCTGTTAACCATCAGGTTGTTCTCTGTAGTTAGGTGTCTGTTTCTTGGTTTGTCTCTCTCTCTCTCTTCTCTTTTCCCCTTTGCTCGTCTGTTTTGTTTCTTAAATTCCACATGAGTGAAATCATATGGTATTTATCTTTTCTGACTGACTTCACTTAGCATAATACTCTCTAGCTCCATCCAGGTCATTGCAAATGACAAGGTTTCATTCTCTTTTATGGCTGAGTTGTATTCCATTGTATATATATACTACATCTTCTTTCTCCATTCATCTATTGGTGGACACTTGGGCTGCTTCCATAATGTGGCCAGTATTGATAATACTGCTCTAAACGTCAGGGTGGGTGTCTGGCTTCTCTTTTGATACTAAACAGAGATAGACTAGATCATTTAGCTTTCTCTTGGGAAATGCAGATAGAAACTCCTCATTTGTGATAGGAACTTCATGTTCTTCCTGCTTATTTCCTTTTCTTGGTTTCATTTACTTAGTTGGGTAACAAATTGGATGTGAGGTGTATCTTAAGCATTCTTTCTTCTTGGTGCCGATTCACGGTTAGCTTCAACTATAACCCACTTTCTATCATTTTTGCCTGCCTGATGAAAATATTCATGACTGGTACTTAGTGTTACTTTCTCTTGAGAATAAGAGAAAAGCATTAATGGATTTTTAAATGCCTTTTCCCCCCAGCTTTATCAAACTATAACTGATCACCAAAAATTGTATGTATTTAGGGGCACCTGGCTGGCTCAGTCACTAGAGCATGCGACTGTTGATCTCAGGGTCTTGAGTTCAAGCCCCACATTGGGGGTAGAGATTACTTAAAAAATAATAAATAACATCTTTTTAAAAAGTAACCTCTGTCCCCAATGTGGAGCTCGAACTCATGACCTTGATATGAAGAGACACATGCTCCACTGATTAAGCAGCCAGGTACCCCAAGTTTACTTAAAAAAAAAATTGTATATATTTAAAGTGTACATGGGGCACCTGGGCTGCTCAGTCAGTTGAGCATCCAACTTCAGCTCAGGTCATGATCTCACAGTCTGTGGGTTCAAGCCCCGTGTTGGGCTCTGTGCTGACAGCTCAGAGCCTGGAGCCTGCTTGCATTCTGTGTCTCCCTCTCTCTGCCCCTCCCTTGCTTACACTCTGTCTCTCTCTCTCTCAAAAATAAATAAACATTTAAAAAAATGTTTAATGTACAACCTGATGACTCAACATACATATACATTATGAAATATTCACAAACAAGCCAATCAGCATGTATCTATCAACCTCTTTACCAGTTTCCTTTTTTCCTTTGTGTGTGTTGTGAGAACACCCAAAGTCTGTCTTCTTAGAAAATTTCAAAAACAATACAATATTGTCAACTATACTCACATTGATGCAAACCGGTTTCCCAGAATTGATTCATCTTGTATAATTGGATCCCGTACGCTTTGACCAACATCTCCCTACTGTGCCCTCCCTGCAGCCCATGGTGTCCATCTACCTTTCTCCTCTCTGTTTCTGTGGGTTTAGCTTCAGTGCCATTTTTATTGGCTTTTTGTAAATTAAAACTTGAGTACTTAGCACTGGTATCCTCTTCCACATGTTCATTGTATGGTAAAATATCATGTGCATTTCAGGAAATATATCAACTTTTTTGATGGGGTGAAATTTATTACAGATTTTAGTTCTAACTCTTAGGAGCAATCTAGAGAGGACAGGGTACATTTTGAGTGATTTAGATCTTTGGGAAATGGAGGTAAGGTAGATGGTTTGCAGTAAAAAAATACTTTATGGATAACCAGACATAAAATTCATAGCTTATCTTACATCCCTAATTCTAACCTGCACATATTTAGTTCTTTGGTTAAGCTTTAGACAGAAGAGTGAAAAAAGGTATGAAGCAGATCAAGATTCCTCCCTTTTTTTCTCCTTTATCAAGATTTTGGGAGTTTTGGTTTGTTTTTTGTTTATTTTTTTCATTTTGTTTGCAAATATTTTTGAGTGATATCCTTAGTTATGATGAATTGTAACAGACAGTATGTGAGAGACAGAAGATTTAAAATATGGTTTTTGACTTTTGGTTCTGTAACAACTCTCTTTTGTATTTGATCTGTGCTGTTACTTTCGGTGTCCTGCACAGGTGTCCTGTGTGCCGATACTGCCAGACTCCAGAGCCAGTAGAAGAGAATAAGTGTTTTGAGTGTGGTGTTCAGGAAGTAAGTGATGGCTGGTGGGAAAGAATAATGAACACAGCTTTAATGCTCTGGGGATTTCTTTTGCCCTGTGTGCCTTAAATTCTTTTAAATTCTTTTTCAGACTGATGCTTTTGTTTTCTTTTGTCTAAGGTCATGCAAGATATATGAATACGTTATTTTACACTCTGAAGCAAAAATCTCTGTGCTTTTATTTTTTGTTTGTTGAAAAAGACTAGACTTTTACTGATAAATTATGAATATTTGTCTTGCCATTTCCCTAGAGTTCCTTAAAAAACGAGAGGGAGAAAATGACCCATAAAAGCACCCTTGCTTTTTGCATTTCAAACACATATTTATTCAAAACTCCTGTAGAAACAATTCACCTTCATTCTGTGTCAGGGCCTTTCCCACTCTGAGTGAGCCAGGTCATGTGTTTTTGTACAACTAATTAAGATGTCGTCTTCTCCTTGGCAGAACCTTTGGATTTGTTTAATATGTGGCCACATAGGATGTGGACGATATGTAAGTCGACATGCTTATAAGCACTTTGAGGAAACCCAGCACACGTATGCCATGCAGCTTACCAACCATCGAGTCTGGGACTATGCTGGAGGTGAAGGCCATTCTTGTTTTCTAATTTGGATTCATTCTGCATGAACGTGTCTCCCTTAGAACCTCTCCTCTTCTTCTTCTCTCACAACTTGAAATCTTCCTGACTGCTGTGGCAAACTTGAATTCTCAGGGTGCCCCATAGCACACTATTTCCTGCAAATGGCCTGAATTACACATTATAAAGAGAGTTAATACTTCTATACTTGCCCTCTGACTCTTTCTTAAATTCAAGTGAGTTAGCCCACTTGTACAGAAATATTGCAAGGCATTTAATTTAGACCTGTAAAAACAAAAATTCTGGCCAAGTTGAAAGTATATGCAGATCCTTTTCATTCTAAAGAAACAAGCCTCGATTGACTGATTCATTCTTTTCTTTAGATAATTATGTCCATCGATTGGTTGCAAGTAAAACAGATGGAAAAATAGTACAATATGAATGTGAGGGTGATACTTGCCAGGAAGAGAAGATAGATGCCTTACAGTTAGAGGTAAGATACTTTGTTAGTAATTACTAAGTACCTTTTTGTACTGCTTTTTACTATCCTACCTTAAAAAGTGGCTTGGGCTTTTACTCTTGCCATTTATTTCTGTATGTCAACTTTTTTTTAAAGTTCTATCATTGCTGTGGAGGATTATTAAAATACTTTTATTCTATCTAATTTTCTTCTTTGGAAGTCTACGCTTCACTGTGTCTTACTATTTTGAATGGGATGTTTCTCATTGTCTCAAGCTCAATGTTAAGGTGGTTCTCTAGCTGCAATAAAACTGAAAGTTAAGAATCTTCCTGTTGGCATCACAGTAGCAGTTGGAAACTGAGCAGGTCAGAATGAGGAAACCCCAGTAGCACCCTTCCATGCCCAGGAAGCTTTTTTACATATCTTGGACATTTTATGAAGTAGACGCTTACATACTCAAAGTATGTATTTTATGAATTTGATGTTTACATATGTATGTCTAAAGCCATTTGGGAGTATTCATATATAGTTGAAGAAACAACAAAATTAGCACAGTCTGATTTTTCACTGTAGTAGTAAATCCCACCTACTATAAAATTAGTATATTGTAAACGTTACGATAATGAAGGAAAAGTTTAAAATGAGTCTTGTTTTGTATTAATTTCAATCTGATTGTTTTAAAAACAAATAGCTTAGGGGTGCCTGGGTGGTTCAGTTGGTTAAGAGTCTCACAGTCTGTGAGTTCAAGCCCCGCGTCGGGCTCTGTGCTGACAGCCTGGAGCCTGCTTCAGATTCTGTGTCTCCCCCTTTCTCTGCTACTCCCTTGCTTGCGCTGTGTCTCTCCCTCTCTCTCAAAAATAAATAAACGTTAAAATAAAATTTAAAAACAAATAGCTTAGCCTTGGGAGGAAATGGATATTTGAAAGCTTGGTCATCTCCGGACTTTTATGGTCTAATAGATTGAGTAGAATGGCTTAAGATAAGGCTGATGTTTTTACCATTACTTGTATTGATATGAAAAAGTTTAAACCTTTTACATTAAGTTTTTAGAAGTAACCCTTCCACCTTAACTCTAGGTATATTCATTCAACAAATGTTTATTGAGGGCTGCTGTCTGTCGGCCATTCTTCTTGGTGCTGGGAATGCAGCATTGAACAGACTCCCTGCCCTCGTGGAGTGTACGTTCTAGGGGTGCACACACATTCTCCCATCTGTCCTTTCTCCCTCTTGTACCTTCCTTCTCTTCTCTAGCTTACAAGCACATTCAGATCTCCTTTTAGTCTTTTAGAATGGTTTTTCTGAAATGCAGATGTCATGTTGCTACTCCACGGCCCACATTTCTCAATATGATGCCCCCGGGCCTTCTATAGGCCCCATCTGCCCATACCTTGCACCCTAGCCTCATTGGTGTTACTCCTTCATCTTGAAGAGATCCTAAATGTCCACAGCTCACATCTGGGTCCAGTAGTTCTCTGGAATCAGATCTCTGTCTTTACCTGTCTCCTCCACCTCTCTGTTGAGAGCCCTCCCATATCTCTCCTTCTCTCAGACGTCCTCCCAGACCCTACTGTCATAAGCCATCTATCCTTTCTCAATAGTTACACATTCATTCACGTTGTTCATTCATTCATGCAGTCAGGTAGCAAACATTTCCTGACATCCAGCATGTGCCAGGCACTGAGGCTACAGGAATAAAGTTAGAACCCTCACTTTCGAAGAGTTCATATTCTAGTCAGGGAGATCTGGTGATTAAGTGCTAGCATCCTAAGTGCTGTTAATGACAGGCACTATACCAAGGGAGCTGAGAGGGGTGCTTAACCCCAGGCTGGGCGGGACAGGGACAGCTTCCTAGAGGGTGGTGAGCTGATTTAATACTTTGGTTTAAAAACCTTGGGGTTCTTCTTAAAATTAGCTTGATGGGACACCTGGGTGCCTCAGTCGGTAGGGTGTGTGACTTTGGCTTAGGTCATTATCTCACAGTCTACGGGTTCAGGCCCCTTGTGGGGCTCTGTGCTGACAGCTCAGAGCCGGGAGCCTGCTTTGGATTCTGTCTCGCTCTCTCTCTGCCTCTCCCCAGCTTGTTCTCTCTCTCTCTCTCTCTCTCTCTCTCTCTCTCTCTCTCAATAATAAATAAACTTAAAAAATTATTTTAAAAAATTAGCTTGAACAGAAACTTATTTGCTAATGTACATTTCTCTGCTTTCTTGTCCAGACTAGATTGTAAGCCCCAGGTCAGGAGTGTAATTGACATCTCTGTATTCCCATGGTTTGTTGAGCAGAGAATAACCAAGATGTAATACGTGTTCTGATGATTGTATTTACTCTTCTGTAGGGCATTAAAAGTCAGGTTTTGGTTTTTTTAATAAAAATAAATAAAAGTCAGGTTTTAACTGAAATTCAGAAACTACAGTGATTTATGTGTTGGTGTCTGTTCTCTGTTTTTAGTATTCGTATTTACTAACAAGCCAGTTGGAATCTCAACGAATCTACTGGGAAAACAAGATAGTTCGGATAGAGAAGGACACAGCAGAGGAAGTAAGTTTCTGTCTGGACTGCTGCTGACGTGCCACACGGCAGGGCTATCTGATGTTGGGATGGGAGAAGGCAGAATACAAGAAAAAAGGAATGCTGGAATCATTCTTAGGCTGATACAGAGATAGAGAATTGTCTTGCCTCTAAAAAGAAACCTTTGTCATATGTCAGTTATATCTCAATAAAGCCTGGGTGGGGGGGCAGCGGCGGAGAGAAGAAAGAAAACAAGAATTTGGAATCAGTCGGCTCACCCCGGTAATCTAACTTTAGATCAGGATTCCAGAGAGAAGTGGTTAAAAACATGAATCATCATCATTATATTACAGACATAGCCCCTGAAGGCAGTGTCAGGCAACAAGAAATTCTAGACCACAAAGAGAATGAAATTAGTCAAAATGAGGAAAAGGAAGAGGCAAAAATATGCTGTTGCAAATGCTGTCAGCTGAGCATTATTTAAGAAAGGGAGGGAAGCCAACATACACTCTCACCTAGGGTTACCAAATCGAAAAGAATGTATTAAAACTGTATGCCGAGCTCTGTATTATACTAAATATAAGGAAGAAACAAAATACCTGCTACGTACCCTGAAAAAAGAAAACTTGGATTTAAAGACTTGAGTATTTTGGTATTTTTGATTGGGAAGAGATTTGTTTGTTAAATCAGTCAGGTTTTCTACGCCTTGTGCAATTCCATTAAAAAAATAGAAGTATGTACATGAGGACTTGTAATTTGAGTCAGCCAGTTGGTTTGTCAGCTTGGGAACAGCTGCTTTGAGGAGCTGCGTGTGGGCTTCTGTGGCACCAAGATGGTGCTGAGCCCTTCAAAATTGAAGAGAAGAAAATCAGGCTGAGGTGTTAGAGCTTCGGTGGTTCCCGTGATGCCTTGTTTGTCTAGGACACAGGTTTTCAGATTTAGCGAAATCCTTGAAAGAAGATGCCACTCACTCCTCCACCAGGTAGAAGAGGAAAGTGGTGTGTTTTTGGTGGAAACCCAGATGGAGGGCCCAGAACTTCACCTGCTTGGTTTTCCCATCGTCTCCGGCAGGTACAAGGGACCCTGACGGTTCCAAAGAAAGCATTTTGAAAACCAGTGAGCTCCTGAGGGTTCACATAGAATGGGAGTTCCAAGAACCTTTCTCAGGTTCTAGGGACAGTGTTCATAATTCACTGATCCTCTTAGTAGTAATACAGGCTTTTCAAATTTTTTTAATAATTGGGGTGCCCAGGTGGCTCAGTCAGCTGAGCGTCCGACTCTTAATTTCAGCTCAGGTCACGATCCCAGGGTCGTGGGATCGACCTCAGTATGTTGGGCTCTGCGCTGAGCGCGGAACCTCCTTAAGAGTCTCTCCCCCTCTGCCTCCTTCCCCCACGTAGGCGCATGTGCTTGTGCATGCGTACTTTCTCTCTCTGAAATAAGATAACAACAATGAAACAAATAAATCCTTAAATGATTATTTTAGTAATTTTGTGAGTCCCTAGCATAACTAGATCTTCAGAAAAGGACTGCAGAGCCAGGCTCAGGTCTCATCTGTGTGGTAGCTAGGGTTATCCTGGAATTAAGCAGGCAGGGCCAGGCTCACCCATATGTCAGGCCCGTTGGCCCCAGTTTCTGCGTATGCCTACAAATGAGGAGAAATCAAGGTTCTCAAATTAAGGCTTAACACCAGCTTTAAAATCTTTAGTTCAGGGGCGCCTGGGTGGCTCAGTCAGTTGAACGTCCGACTTCGGCTCAGGTCACGATCTCGCGGTTGGTGGGTTCAAGCCCCACGTCGGGCTCTGTGCTGACAGCTTGGAGCCTGGAGCCTGCCTCGGATTGTGTGCCTCCCTCCCTCTCTGCCCCTCCTCCACTCGTACTCTGTCTCTCAAAAATTAATAAAAACGTCAAAAAACAAAAAAGATCTTCAGTTCAAAGTTGTTGATGTAGTTTTTATCAGAACCTTCCAAGTGGTGGAGGTGCCTTTCCAGAGGCACTCAGGGTCACTTGCTGTACCGGTTCTGAATGGGGCTTAGAGCACACATGGGAAGGACATGCCTCCGACAGCACTCAGGAGGCCGAGCTCTGGTTACTGCCACTTGGTGTCAAGTCCTGAGTCCCTAGGAGGAACACTCAAAACACAGCCTCAGTACTAGGCGTTTCCACAGGGGGGGTACCTAAAGTGCTTCGTGCAGACCCTTGAGAGCTAAGCTTAGGGTTCTCTCTGCCTTTTAAGACCCTTTAGGATTAACTGCATTCCCTAACGAATGCCTAAAGCTCATTTTTCCTTTGCCGTACAGCTATGGCCTGCAATGTAGTGCAGAGAGGTTTAGAACTTGGGTCCAGTCCCAGACCCACCACGCTCTAGCTGGGTAACTTTGGGCATATTGCCTCACCTTTCCGTAAGCCTGTTGATAAAGTTGACACACTGAAGTCTCTGGCTTCTTATCAGATATAAAGGAGATACTGCTTACAAAACATCTGGCTGGTGCTTGGGCCACAGGATTTAAATTCTCAGTCCCTTTCACCTCCTGCCCTTTCAGCTATTACTGCCTCACTACTTCCCATCCAGTCTTCTCCCTGTGTCCTCGGACTGGTAGAGGTGAGGCATTTCTCAGTTGGGTAGATCATCACACCTGACTGAATCTAATGTCTGCTTAGCTAGACTTCAACAGACTCTTGGTTTCTGACACGTAATACACCAGAATCTTAAAATTCTCTTCAGTTTATAAGACAACGTAACAGGAATTCGTTCTCCCTATGTTGCATTTATAAATTAACTCAAAACAAGAACTGCTTATGTTCCATGTGGCTTCATGGTACATGAGAAAATTTAATAATGAGGTTTTTTTTTGGGGGGGGGGGGGATAGGGACCCAAACAGTTAAAACCCATTATTACAATTTTCTTGGATTAGATTAGTTTGTTAGATTATTTGGTTAGTAATTTTTGGAATGTGATCTCAGGAGGAAAAAGACGTGGTGAGTTAAGGAGAGGCTCTGGTCTGGCCTCTGACAGACCGTCTCCTGTCTTACTGCCTGAAGCTCACTCTTTACTTCTGAGCAGTTTCGCTTGCCGTTTAGCTGTGATCCGTTGTTCATCCTTGTATAGGGAAACAGTAAGGGGTAAAAAAAGGGTTTCTCCAAATGTTTATTTCTGTTACAGAAGTTCTTTCAAATGATTGTCTCACCTGTTCTTAGTTTGGTTTATCAAAGTTACGGACAGGTCATTGCAAAAACGCTTGTGAAGTTAGCCCCAGAGACCCCACAAAACTATGCCTCTTTGAAGTGAAACTGATCTCCGTTTGCTCTTCCAGATTAACAACATGAAGGCCAAATTTAAAGAAACAATTGAGAAATGTGACAATCTGGAGCACAGACTAAATGATCTCCTAAAAGAAAAGCAGTCCGTGGAAAGAAAGTAGGTGTGATTGGTCTCTTCTTTAACTTAGCTATTTCATTTTTACAGGTAATCTCCTCCATTCCTATGAACACGCTTTCCTTTTCGAGGGTGCCCATCACTAGGTTTTCAGGGGTCTCCCTATTTATGGAGCAAACTTATTATGACTTCCTGTTGATTAAAAACGACAGCATTTCATGCCAGATGGGTGCTGTGTGGAATGCAGAGCTCTCTGCTGATGTCTGTGCTCGCTGTATGTGCAGATATCTTCCGCTGTTGCCTGTAGAGGGCAATTCCCTTGTGCTCAGAGCTGCAGCTTCTCGGAGCCATGGTGGCTGAGAACTGGCAGGAGAGAGAATATGTCTGAGCCGGACACGGTGTGTATTCTGGCCTTAGGCAGGAATTAAAGGCCAGAGTTGTTGAATATGGAGGAAAAAATTCAAGAACGGCATGGCAAGAACATACTCTACTACTGCGATATGGGGAGATAGTTGCTGCTCATGGAAATTACCTTTCTAGTTTAAGTATATTCACAAAAATAATTGGCTTTTTACTTCCAGACAGTGGATGAAAAATAAGGAGGAGAATTTTTAAGAGCTTTTTTTTTTTTTTTTTTTTTTTGAAGAAACCTTCATTCTGGAATAAATTCAGGTTTACAGAGGTTGCTAAGATAGTGCAAAGAGTTTCCATGTACCCTTCACCTGTTTTCCCCACTGTCAAAAGTTATTTTAATAGTTTTTCTTTGTATTGTGGTAAAATCTATATAACAAAATTTGTCCTATTCACTCTAAGTGTATAATTCAGTGGCACTAAGTGGCATTCACAGCATCCTGCTACTGTCACCATCATCTGTTTCAAAATTTTTTCGTCACCCACAAGACTCTCCACCAAAGGTTTTTTTTTTTCTTTTAAATATTTTCTTGTTTTTATTTCTTTCCCCACACTCTTAAATATCTTATTTTTTAAGGAATCTCTACACCCAACGTGGGGCTTGAACTCACAGCCCTGAGATTAAGAGTCTCATGCTCTACTGACAACCAGCCAGGTGCCCCAAAGGTTTTTTTCTTTTTTTAAACTGTTCTAAAAGCAACACTACAGGATTAATAGAAATTAAAATATTCTATACTTTCAGCTCCCTAACAAAGTCAACTGTATTAAAGAATTAAAATTGGAAGTTTTCTTCCAGGCTGTAGATTTTGCTATCTAAAGATTACCACTATTCATTGATGGTACCAGTGAATATTTACTCTTCCAGATCTTTTGTTGTACCCATATGAATGTCTCACATACCTTTTTTTCTAGAAAAATAGAATAATATTAGGTATTCTGTTTGGTAAAATATTCCGTTTCTGAGATTTTTTTTTTTTTTTTTTCATACTGACACTTGTAACGGCTGCATGGTATTGCATTGTATGGAGGTTCCCTGATAATTTTAACCGGTCCCCTATTGATAGACATTTAAAGTTGTCTCAAGTCTTAGACTAATATAAACTATGGTGCAATGAGCATTTTTCTCCATGTTTCTTTTAGTGCAGTCTTGAATATATTTTATTGGATGAGTTCCTAGAATAGGTATGTCAGAGGGCATGTGAAATTGTGGTTTTTGGAGTTACTGCCACGCTGACTTCCGAAGAGTTTGTACCAGTTCGCACTCCAGTGCCCACGCGGGGAAGTTCCTCTTTTCCCACGGTTGAGCTCTTTGGCATTCCGATACATAAAAATGGTATATCCAGTGATGCTTTAATTTGTAATTCTTGCCTTGTGAGTAAGATTGAGCGTCAAGAATAAGGCACTCCCTATTCTTGAAAACTCTTCTCCAGTAAATGCAGTGAGGTCAGAGCACTTGACTCTCCAAGAATGTCACTTTTCCTCATAACTTCTTTATCGTAGCTGTTATCTGTAAGCCATCTATTTAACCACAGACTGCAAAACAAAGGAGCAGTAGAAGTTTTACCATGAATCATAGAATCATTTACACTATTGAAAAATTTCTGAGACTTAGAAAAACTGTTACGCCGCCGACTAGAGCGGAATCCTTGCTTCGTACAGCAGTCGCGGTGGCGGCACAGTGGAGACTGTGGTGGCGGTCTCCCTCCGCCACAGGAGGGAGGAGTCCAGTCCCTAAATGGATTCTGAGATCACAGCGCCTCTGTTCAATCCCAGAGCAGAAAGCGGACTGTGTCGGCAAATGAAAAAACATGCTTTTGTCTTCCTTTGTTTTGCAAAAGGTGCACTCAGCTAAACACAAAAGTGGCCAAACTCACCACAGAGCTCAGAGAGGAGCAGGAAATGAACAAGTGTTTGCGTGCCAACCAAGTCCTCCTGCAGAACAAACTGAAGGAGGAGGAGAGGGTGTTGAAGGAAACCTGCGACCAGAAGGATCTGCAGATCACCGAGATCCAGGAGCAGTTGCGTGACGTCATGTTCTACCTGGAGACACAGCAGAAGATCAACCACCTGCCTGCTGAGACCCGGCAGGAAATCCAGGAGGGACAGATCAACATCGCCATGGCCTCAGCCTCCAGCGCCCCCTCTTCGGGGGGCAGCGGGAAGCTGCCCTCCAGGAAAGGCCGCAGCAAGAGGGGCAAGTGACCTTCTGAGAAACAGACGTCCCTGAGACTGGTTTCCCTGGCGCAGTGAGGGTGTGCTGGGGCTTCAGCTAAATGTGAGGGCGGACCTTAAATAAGTACAAGTGAGGACCGAGCCGCAGTTGTTTGGATCTTTCATTTGCTGGCGTGTGGTGCGATGAACGTAGGGGGTTGCTGACTAGGAGCGCCGATGGAGATGGGCCGTGTTTTAGAAGGTGGCTGCTGTTTTCAACCGTAGTAGTTCACTAACCTCAGACATTCTAATGACCATTTTGCCTTCCTACTTGATAGAAGCCCCAGCTCTGCTGTGCATTTTTCCGTTGTATTTATTGAGTCCGTGTATTTGACGTTCAGGTCTGGGGTCGGTTTAAGATGTCGAATTTTTTTTTGTAACCTCAAAGGTAACGTTACCTGAGGTCTAGCAGCTGCTTTAAAGAGAGGTTTGCACTGGCCACTGAGGATTTATGAAAACTCCCCGGTGTTAGTCTGACGTCCTTGTCATCCCCTCCCTGCGTCTGGGAAGAAGAATTGGTTGAATGTCATATGAAAAGAGGCTGGGCCTGTAAACCTTTAGTCACTAGCCTGTCACAGCAGCCTTCTTTTGCTCTAGGACTAGCCAGGAAAAACAAACAACCCTGGGGCAGGCTGAGCAGACTCAGTGTAGGGAAAATGGTGGTGCTTCCACTTTGTTTATTTTCGATGACTCCAGGCCACATTATGAACCTCAAGTAAAGAGGAGGCTGAATGGTTGCTCTAAGACTCCGATCTCAGAGTGGATTTCCTAGCATCTAGCAAGAATCAGCAAGCGGATTTATCATCCATGTGAAAATGGGCAGCGAGGCCTCTGACTAGCTGATTGTGTATTTTGCTAGGATCAGTGTTTTCTGAATGTTTACAAAAGATTGGGCTGCATGCTCAGGTTGCGGCTAGAGGGAGCTTGGGCAGATTTTCAGTTATGCTTTCAAGATACAACCAAAGGCTGTTTCTAAATCCGAAAATTAGAATTTTAACAGGGCCCCTTTAAAACAGTCGTGCAGTGCTCGTTGTGAGCCAACAGAGGGGCTGTGTACTTTCTCTAGAAACCTTAACGTCAAGTAATTCATAATACGCAGTAATTAAGCCAAGTTAAAGGAAGACCCGTGTTGGAATTCAGCTTCCAGAAGGGGTAGCTGGACGCTGAAATGATGGGTTTTGTTTTCTGCTTTAGAATTAGCCAGAGTTTTCCAATGGTCACATTTTAGAATTGTTTTTAGCCTATGGTTAGGCCTCATCCCCTTTGTCGTAAATGTCCTTCGTGTTCCTTGTTAGCACACAAACTGTATTGCTAATCACCATCTATTTTTGTGGGATGCGCTGGAGCATTTCCCAGAAACCCTCACCTGTAACTTTGCGAAATGAATGTACTCAGACATTCTCAAATTCTACTTAGGGCAGACCAACTCTGGAAGTGCCCCTTGGACTTACATGTACAGACACCTTAAAGCAAGAGTGGGAATGTAAAGCGTAACCTAATTCTCTTTCCTATAGAGATTCTATTTTATTTAAAATCTATTTTTACACTAGTTAGAATCCTGCTTTTTTGGCCAAGTACTTGTCTTGCATGTCTGACCTTGCAGAAGCTGGGGTGGATCGTAGCATACTAATTATGAGAATTAGAAGTAGTTTACAAAGCTTGCTCGTTCCTCATTTTCCCATGATCACCTCCACCAAGCAGCCCCACCACCAGCTGGGGGAACAGAGGTTTTCAGTACAGGTGGGATAAGTGCCCTGAAAGGCTGTGCCCAGAGGAATGAGCAAATAGGCAAATGTTTCCAAACTACTTGAAGGTTTAAAAATGTTTTCCAGGAAAAAAAGCATCTTATCAAGATACATAAAGAAAGTGTTTTTGAAAAAGGTCAAAGAGTCACGTTTGATTTTGACAAAATTACATAAGATAGAAACTGTTAGTATTTTCTTCACGATGGAAATGAACCACTTAATATATCCGTACTACCTTGAACAATGAAATTGCATTAAAATAACCGAACTTTGAAATGATTCTGCCCCGTGTGAAATTTGTGTCTCACTGGTTGACATTTGCTTGGGAGCTTGTATCTAAATAACCTAAGAAGGTGTCAATGACCTGAATCTTAAAACAGCACGAAAACCATCCCCTCAACAATACAGTGAGCAGCTAGATTATTCATCTTCCTACCCCCCTTTGCTCCAGCTTCCCAAACTAATAAAAAGTAGCTGAACCAAATATAGAATAAGGAAAATTATCTGAATTTAAAGGGTTTAAATTTAAAGGGTTTGAATTTATAGGATGAGACCCGGCACACAACTCTTACAAATGCAAAGCAATCAACGTGTAGGTAGGCCTGAGACTTTTTACCAGGCCTTCTAGCAAGCCGAGGTGGTTTCATTTTTTGAAACTGTCCCAGATGTGACTTGTTAGGATATGCTGGGCAAGACAAGGCCCTGAAGCAACTACCCACTCCACGCTTGCACGGGGTGGTAGGTTGTCCTAAGCAAAAGGGCTGAGAAATGAATTGAAACAGCCAGCCAGTTGAATGTAGAGGACTTGGCAAATCACGAATGAACAACCTTCTGTCATCACTTGGAAACCCCTCTCCTGGTACAGTCGGGATACACAAGTTACAAACGTCATCCTTGATTTGGCTGCTGTGCGTTCTGCCACGTAGCTTGGGCTGGTGGCAAGCTTGGGCTCCCGCAATGAAGTCAATGGGCTTATCTAAAAAAGGAAAGCCACTCTCCCATTTGAGGAAAGCGATTTCATTTTCTCCAGGATAAAGCTGAATTAACTGCCACGGTGAATTCTGCTGCGTTAATTTCTTTCTTGGCAGCAGAAGGGAAATTTTTCAGGAGTCTCTCAAGACCCGGCTCCTGCTCCTTAATGGTGCTGGGGGACACCTAAACTACTCAGAGACCTGGCCATCACCTTAAGCGAGTTTAGGAAGCCACCAAGTGTTGTCCGACAGGCCTCTGCTTCTGGCCAGTCCTTTTCACTTGTGCCCGTGAAGGTTCTGGAAGTGGGAGTTCCAGGATATCTGTATAGTGTCCACACCAACAGATGTAGCTTTTAAAGTTAAAAATTTTAGGGGCGTCTGGGTGGCTCAGTTGAGCATCGGACTCAGTTTCGGCTCAGGTCATGATCCCAGGGTCGTGGTGTGGGATCGAGCCCGCAACGGGCTTCGTTGTGTGCGTGGAGCCTGTTTGGGATTCTCTCTCTCCCTCTCTTTCTCTCAAATTAAAAAATAAAAAAACCAAAAAAAAAAAAAAAAAACCCATATATATACATGTATATATATGTGTATATGAAGTGAAGTGAAAAGGAAAAGTGAAGTAGTAATAGGAAGAAAAGCCTTTCCTTTCAGGAACCCTCCCCGCCACCCCCCACCATTTTGTCCTGGAGCCAAAGCCAAGTGCCTCATCCTGTGTAACATGAAGTTCATTTTCACCCCCAAGCACTTCGCTTTAGTCACCCTGGAGCAAAGAAAAAATATTGTTGCATTGGTGCATCAGGAGACGTCAGGGAAGTTACATAAAGCTTCTTTTATTTTTTACCTTTTCTTTTTGGGGAGGGGTTGTGGCCTCTTTATCCCGATTAATGTTATAATCAACCCTTTCATGCCTTGTTTTCATCACTTAAAGGTAATAGTAACCATTTACCACTTACTGGTAACCCTTTTTACCCGGCCTCCCCGGGACTCGCGCCCTCCCCGGAATGCTCAGGCACTTAACAATATCAGGTTCTGTTAGACATTCATTTTGAAAGCTGTACTCCCAGAAGCCAAAACTACCTCAGCAGCGTTTTAGCTCGTATGCTTTTCACCAACGTTGAGCAGTCTCTTATTATAATTCTGGAAGCTTAGGTGAGCACGAAACGGGCGCCGCAGTTGGTTCTTAATCTGGATTTTGCATTCTCAGTGCATTAAAGAAGGCCAGGGAGAGATGAACAATCTGCTGTTTTGTACAAGATGATTGTGGTCTTTGGGGCCTAATGTTGAATTGCTTCGGGTCAGAAACTTCTCGTTGGAATCATCTGGAAAATGTGGTTTTGGTACTTGGCACGGAGCTGCGCTGGTGCAGATAACATTTGTTACTCCAAGGCTAATTACCACGCGCACTAAGTGAACTAAAGCAGCTTTGCTTCTTTTCAGACCGTGTTCTAAATCCCCTGGCCCCAAACTCCTTTCAGATCCAGCCTCAAAATAAATGCAGAGATGTTTGACCTGGCCTCTGTGAAGATGTCTCTTGCCATCTTTGGTCTGGAAGGAGCAGTAGATCCCAGACCAAATCTCCCTGTACGTCTGTTTCCTCATTTAAAAAGGAATGGTGTTGGGGGGGGGGGGCCTGGGTGGCTCAGTTGGTTGAGCGTCTGACTCTTGATCTCAGCTCAGGTCTTGCTCTCTCAGGGTGGTAAGTTCAAGCCCCACGTGCGTTGGGCATGAAACCTATTTAAAAAAAAAAAAAGTGCACTGAGACTTCCTTCAGCTATCTCAATTCCTGATTGTAAATTCTCAATCCCTTGGCTATGGCCCAATGGGCCAAGAGTCCAGACCTTCCCTAGAGGCCTGGGGGCAGTTGAGCGCCATTAAGACAATGTCTCCCTCCACCACTTGAGAAACTTGCCTGTATCACTTTACATCATTAATATAATGGTTAGCATCAAAAGACTTTGGTGCTAACTGGAAAGAAGGAACTCGAACTAATTTCTGGGGCAAAAGAACAAGATCACAGATCTAGAAGTGAAGAAGAGTCCATGGAAAATTTTAGGAGGAAGAGGAGAACTGCTCTCCTGGAAACACTCCAGCGGGAGAGCAAACAAATTGTGACTTATCACACACAGCCAGAGGGTCCTCCGGCAGCATCTTCCAGGAATTATCTTTCGTGAAAGACTGAGCCTTAGCCGTGGCCATGCCCACTCACACATTCTAACTGATTAGTTTGTGCTCACACGGAAACTATGAGCCCAAAACTGTCTGCAGAAGAGACAGCAATAGAAGAGCCGCGTCACACAACTTTCCCACCTCCTGGCCCCACCTGTCCTCACACAACTTTCCCACCTCCTGGCCCCACCTGTCCTCCGGGGGGGGGAAAAAAAACAACCTCAAATCCTCTTTGCAAAATGCATGCCTCAGGAAAACAGCTTCGTTGCATTTGTTTCCATGCTGCAGAAAATCAACACTAACTGGCTTTGATCCCAAACAGGGCCAACTGCAGAACACAGAGATTGTGCAGCCAGGAACTCAGAGGCCTCCTCCATCTACCCTCCCCCGCCCAGCACATTCGACTTCAATTATGTGGGAACATGCCTGGGCGGGGGGGGGGGGGGGGGGGGGGGG